>NC_087400.1:12068211-12190711 GCF_031307605.1 Tribolium castaneum
TTAATAACTCATTTTAAAACTGGTATAAAAACATTTACTATACAAAAGTTATAATCGGTTTTTATTAATAATAATAGTAATAATAATATTAATAAAAATAATAATAATAATAATAATAATAATAATAATAATAATAATAATATTATTAATAATAATAATTATAGTAATAATAATAATAATAATAATAATAATAATAGTAATAAAAATAATAATAATAGTAGTAATAACGTCTAAAATAAGCCGTTTTTGTTTGAACTGATGAACAATTCGGACTAAGAGTCAACAAAAATAATTTGTTTTAATCCAAACTGATACTTTTTGTTTCTATAAGAGTCCTATAAGAGTCCGAGATACGCCGTTCTTGTCAAGTCTGTAACGTACATAAGAGCAAACTTTTATAAAGCGTAACTAAAGCCGCATATTCTGACACAAAAAAACGAATTACTACTAAAGTGTTAGACCCAATTAATTTAGTTTAATTTTGGTTTTTCAAACATTCTATTTTAAAGCAAATTTTTGTTAAAGATTATTTATATCCAACTCTATAACTCGCTTATGGTTGGTTTTACACAGGAAATGCAAATAACTCTTTTGTAGAAAATTTTATCAGTTTTAATTTTGAAAAAAAGATAAAAATTGATAAGAGTGACTGTTTTCGAGATATAAGCAAAAAACCAATAAGAAAACTGTAACTGTTACTGAATAAAAATGTAATTCAGTTTTCAATGTTTGAGACGAAGACGAAAATGCAGCATTTAAAAACGACTCTGAAGACTTCAGTGACTTTTATGTCACCTCCTTTTTCTTCTAATAAAGTATTGGACCAAATAAATTAAGCGTATTTTAAATCACAAGACATTTTCTGTTAAAGCACTTTTTTTTAAAATATTAATTATTTTCAAACTTATATCTCGCTTATGGTTAGTTCTACATGAAAAATGCAATAACTATTTTGTAGGAAATTTTAGCAGCTTTAATTTTAGTAAAAAGATAAAAATTGATAGGAGTAACTGATTTTGAGATATAAGCAAGAAACCAAAAAACTGTTACCTTAATTAAGCGCTTGCATATAAGCAAATTTAGTACTATAAGTATTATTATTATTAATGTTATTGTTATTAATATGACGACTAAAAACGTCTCTGAAGACTTTGGTGACTTTTATGTCTTCTCCTTTTTCCTCTACTAAATTGTTAGATCCAATTAATTTAGTTTAATTTCGGTTTTTCAAACATTTTATTTTAAAGCAAATTTTTGTTAAATATTATTTATATCCAACTCTATAACTCGCCTATGGTTCGTCCTACAGGAAATTTGCAAATAACTATTTTGTAGGAAATTTTATCCGCTTTAATTTTGAAAAAAAGATAAAATTTGATAGGAGTAACGGTTTTCGAGATATAAGCAAAAAACCAAAGTGAAAACTGTTACAGTTACTGAACAAAAATGTAATACAGTTTTCAATGTTTGAGACGAAGTCGAAGATGCAGCATTTAAAAACGACTCTAAAGACTTCAGTGACTTTTATGTCACCTCCTTTTTCCTCTAATAAAGTGTTGGACCCAATAAATTAAGTGTATTTTAAATCACAAGACATTTTCTGTTAAAGCACTTTTTTTTTAAATATTAATTATTTTCAATCATATATCTTGCTTATGGTTAGTCCTACATAAAAAATGTAAATAACTATTTTGTAGGAAATTTTGTCAGCTTTAATTTTAGTAAAGAGATAAAAATTGATAAGAGTAACTGTTTTCGAGATATAAGCAAGAAACCAAACAAGTGTTACCTTAATTAAGCGTTTGCATATAAGCAAATTTAGTACTATTAGTATTATTATTATTAATGTTATTGTTATTAATATGACGACTAAAAACAACTTTGAAGACTTTGGTGATTTTTATGTCTTCTCCTTTTTTCTCTACTAAAGTGTTAGACCCAATTAATTTAGTTTAATTTCGGTTTTTCAAACATTTTATTTTAAAGCAAATTTTTGTTAAAGATTATTTATATCCAACTCTATAACTCGCTTATGGTTGGTCCTACAAAAGAAATGCAAATAACTATTTTGTATGAAATTTTATCAGCTTTAATTTTTAAAGAAAGATAAAAATTGATAGGAGTAACTGTTTTCGAGATATAAGCAAGAAACCAAAAAACTGTTATCTTAATTAAGCGCATGCATATAAGCAAATTTAGTACTATAAGTATTATTATTATTAATGTTATTGTTATTAATATGACGACTAAAGACGACTTTGAAACTTTAGTAACTTTTATGTCTCCTCCTTTTTCCTCTACTAAAATGCTAGACCCAATTAATTTAGTTTAATTTCAGTTTTTCAAACATTTTATTTTAAAGCAAATTTTTGTTAAAAATTATTTATATCCAACTCTATAACTCGCCTATGGTTCGTCCTACAGGAAATTTGCAAATAACTATTTTGTAGGAAATTTTATCCGCTTTAATTTTGAAAAAAAGATAAAATTTGATAGGAGTAACGGTTTTCGAGATATAAGCAAAAAACCAAAGTGAAGACTGTTACAGTTACTGAACAAAAATGTAATACAGTTTTCAATGTTTGAGACGAAGTCGAAGAGGCAGCATTTAAAAACGACTTTAAAGACTTCAGTGACTTTTATGTCACCTCCTTTTTTCTCTAATAAAGTGTTAGACCCAATAAATTAAGTGTACTTTAAATCACAAGACATTTTCTGTTAAAGCACTTTTTTTTTAAATTTTAATTATTGTCAATCATATATCTCGCTTATGGTTAGTCCTACATGAAAAATGCAAATAACTATTTTGTAGGAAATTTTGTCAGCTTTAATTTTAGTAAAAAAATAAAAATTGATAGGAGTAACTGTTTTCGAGATATAAGCAAGAAACCAAACAACTGTTACCTTAATTAAGCGTTTGCATATAAGCAAATTTAGTACTATTAGTATTATTATTATTAATGTTATTGTTATTAATATGACGACTAAAGACGACTCTGAAACCTTTAGTGACTTTTATGTCTTCTCCTTTTTCCTCTAATAAAGTGTTAGACCCAATAAATTAAGTGTATTTTAAATCACAAGACATTTTCTGTTAAAGCACTTTTTTTTAAATATTAATTATTGTCAATCATATATCTCGCTTATGGTTAGTCCTACATGAAAAATGCAAATAACTATTTTGTAGGAAATTTTGTCAGCTTTAATTTTAGTAAAGAGATAAAAATTGATAGGAGTAACTGTTTTCGAGATATAAGCAAGAAACCAAAAAACTGTTACCTTAATTAAGCGCATGCATATAAGCAAATTTAGTACTATAAGTATTATTATTATTAATGTTATTGTTATTAATATGACGACTAAAGACGACTCTGAAAACTTTAGTGACTTTTATGTCTCCTCCTTTTTCCTCTACTAAAATGCTAGACCCAATTGATTTAGTTTAATTTCAGTTTTTCAAACATTTTATTTTAAAGCAAATTTTTGTTGAATATTATTAATATCCAACTCTATAACTCGCTTATGGTTGATCCTACAAGAAAAATGCAAATAACTATTTTGTTGCAAATTTTATCAGCTTTATTATTAGTAAAAAAATAAAAATTGATAGGAGTAACTGTTTTCGAGATATAAGCAAGAAACCAAAAAACTCTTACCTTAATTAAGCGCTTGCATATAAGCAAATTTAGTACTATTAGTATTATTATTATTAATGTTATTGTTATTAATATGACGACTAAAAACAACTTTGAAGACTTTGGTGATTTTTATGTCTTCTCCTTTTTTCTCTACTAAAGTGTTAGACTCAATTAATTTAGTTTAATTTCGGTTTTTCAAACATTTTATTTTAAAGCAAATTTTTGTTAAAGATTATTTATATCCAACTCTATAACTCGCTTATGGTTGGTCCTACAAAAGAAATGCAAATAACTATTTTGTATGAAATTTTATCAGCTTTAATTTTTAAAGAAAGATAAAAATTGATAGGAGTAACTGTTTTCGAGATATAAGCAAGAAACCAAAAAACTGTTACCTTAATTAAGCGCATGCATATAAGCAAATTTAGTACTATAAGTATTATTATTATTAATGTTATTGTTATTAATATGACGACTAAAGAAGACTCTGAAAACTTTAGTGACTTTTATGTCTCCTCCTTTTTCCTCTACTAAAATGCTAGACCCAATTAATTTAGTTTAATTTCAGTTTTTCAAACATTTTATTTTAAAGCAAATTTTTGTTAAAAATTATTTATATCCAACTCTATAACTCGCCTATGGTTCGTCCTACAGGAAATTTGCAAATAACTATTTTGTAGGAAATTTTATCCGCTTTAATTTTGAAAAAAAGATAAAATTTGATAAGAGTAACGGTTTTCGAGATATAAGTAAAAAACCAAAGTGAAAACTGATACAGTTACTGAACAAAAATGTAATACAGTTTTCAATGTTTGAGACGAATTCGAAGATGCAGCATTTAAAAACGACTCTAAAGACTTCAGTGACTTTTATGTCACCTCATTTTTCCTCTAATAAAGTGTTGGACCCAATAAATTAAGTGTATTTTAAATCACAAGACATTTTTTGTTAAAGCACTTTTTTTTTAAATATTAATTATTGTCAATCATATATCTCGCTTATGGTTAGTCCTACATGAAAAATGCAAATAACTATTTTGTAGGAAATTTTGTCAGCTTTAATTTTAGTAAAGAGATAAAAATTGATAGGAGTAACTGTTTTCGAGATATAAGCAAGAAACCAAAAAACTGTTACCTTAATTAAGCGTTTGCATATAAGCAAATTTAGTACTATTAGTATTATTATTATTAATGTTATTGTTATTAATATGACGACAAAAAACAACTTTAAAGACTTTGGTGATTTTTATGTCTTCTCCTTTTTTCTCTACTAAAGTGTTAGACCCAATTAATTTAGTTTAATTTCGGTTTTTCAAACATTTTATTTTAAAGCAAATTTTTGTTAAAGATTATTTATATCCAACTCTATAACTCGCTTATGGTTGGTCCTACAAAAGAAACGCGAATAACTATTCTGTAGGAAATTTTATCAGCTTTAATTTTTAAAAAAAGATAAAAATTGATAGGAGTAACTGTTTTCGAGATATAAGCAAGAAACCAAAAAACTCTTACCTTAATTAAGCGCTTGCATATAAGCAAATTTAGTACTATTAGTATTATTATTATTAATGTTATTGTTATTAATATGACGACTAAAAACAACTTTGAAGACTTTGGTGATTTTTATGTCTTCTCCTTTTTTCTCTACTAAAGTGTTAGACCCAATTAATTTAGTTTAATTTCGGTTTTTCAAACATTTTATTTTAAAGCAAATTTTTGTTAAAGATTATTTATATCCAACTCTATAACTCGCCTATGGTTCGTCCTACAGGGCATTTGCAAATAACTATTTTGTAGGAAATTTCATCCGCTTTAATTTTGAAAAAAAGATAAAATTTGATAGGAGTAACGGTTTTCGAAATATAAGCAAAAAACCAAAGTAAAAACTGTTACAGTTACTGAACAAAAATGTAATACAGTTTTCAATGTTTGAGACGAAGTCGAAGATGCAGCATTTAAAAACGACTCTAAAGACTTCAGTGACTTTTATGTCACCTCCTTTTTCCTCTAATAAAGTGTTGGACCCAATAAATTAAGTGTATTTTAAATCACAAGACATTTTCTGTTAAAGCACTTTTTTTTTAAATATTAATTATTTTTAATCATATATCTCGCTTATGGTTAGTCCTACATGAAAAATGCAAATAACTATTTTGTAGGAAATTTTGTCAGCTTTAATTTTAGTAAAGAGATAAAAATTGATAGGAGTAACTGTTTTCGAGATATAAGCAAGAAACCAAACAACTGTTACCTTAATTAAGCGTTTGCATATAAGCAAATTTAGTACTATTAGTATTATTATTATTAATGTTATTGTTATTAATATGACGACTAAAGACGACTCTGAAACTTTTAGTGACTTTTATGTCTTCTCCTTTTTCCTCTACTAAAGTGTTAGACCCAATTAATTAAGTTTAATTTCAGTTATTCAAACATTTTATTTTCAAGCAAATTTTTGTTAAAGAATATTTATATCCAACTCTATAACTCGCTTATGGTTGGTCCTACAAAAGAAATGCGAATAACTGTTTTGTAGGAAATTTTATCAGCTTTAATTTTTAAAGAAAGATAAAAATTGATAGAAGTAACTGTTTTCGAGATATAAGCAAGAAACCAAAAAACTGTTACCTTAATTAAGCGTTTGCATATAAGCAAATTTAGTACTATTAGTATTATTATTATTAATGTTATTGTTATTAATATGACGACAAAAAACAACTTTAAAGACTTTGGTGATTTTTATGTCTTCTCCTTTTTTCTCTACTAAAGTGTTAGACCCAATTAATTTAGTTTAATTTCGGTTTTTCAAACATTTTATTTTAAAGCAAATTTTTGTTAAAGATTATTTATATCCAACTCTATAACTCGCTTATGGTTGGTCCTACAAAAGAAACGCGAATAACTATTTTGTAGGAAATTTTATCAGCTTTAATTTTTAAAAAAAGATAAAAATTGATAGGAGTAACTGTTTTCGAGATATAAGCAAGAAACCAAAAAACTCTTACCTTAATTAAGCGCTTGCATATAAGCAAATTTAGTACTATTAGTATTATTATTATTAATGTTATTGTTATTAATATGACGACTAAAAACAACTTTGAAGACTTTGGTGATTTTTATGTCTTCTCCTTTTTTCTCTACTAAAGTGTTAGACCCAATTAATTTAGTTTAATTTCGGTTTTTCAAACATTTTATTTTAAAGCAAATTTTTGTTAAAGATTATTTATATCCAACTCTATAACTCGCCTATGGTTCGTCCTACAGGGCATTTGCAAATAACTATTTTGTAGGAAATTTCATCCGCTTTAATTTTGAAAAAAAGATAAAATTTGATAGGAGTAACGGTTTTCGAAATATAAACAAAAAACCAAAGTAAAAACTGTTACAGTTACTGAACAAAAATGTAATACAGTTTTCAATGTTTGAGACGAAGTCGAAGATGCAGCATTTAAAAACGACTCTAAAGACTTCAGTGACTTTTATGTCACCTCCTTTTTCTTCTAATAAAGTGTTGGACCCAATAAATTAAGTGTATTTTAAATCACAAGACATTTTCTGTTAAAGCACTTTTTTTTAAATATTAATTATTTTCAATCATATATCTCGCTTATGGTTAGTCCTTCATGAAAAATGCAAATAACTATTTTGTAGGAAATTTTGTCAGCTTTAATTTTAGTAAAGAGAAAAAAATTGATAAGAGTAACTGTTTTCGAGATATAAGCAAGAAACCAAACAACTGTTACCTTAATTAAGCGCATGCATATAAGCAAATTTAGTACTATAAGTATTATTATTATTAATGGTATTGTTATTATTATGACGACTAAAGACGACTCTGAAAACTTTAGTGACTTTTATGTCTTCTCCTTTTTCCTCTACTAAAATGCTAGACCCAATTAATTTAGTTTAATTTCAGTTTTTCAAACATTTTATTTTAAAGCAAATTTTTGTTGAATATTATTAATATCCAACTCTATAACTCGCTTATGGTTGATTCTACAAGAAAAATGCAAATAACTATTTTGTTGCAAATTTTATCAGCTTTATTATTAGTAAAAAAATAAAAATTGATAGGAGTAACTGTTTTCGAGATATAAGCAAGAAACCAAAAAACTCTTACCTTAATTAAGCGCTTGCATATAAGCAAATTTAGTACTATTAGTATTATTATTATTAATGTTATTGTTATTAATATGACGACTAAAAACAACTTTGAAGACTTTGGTGATTTTTATGTTTTTTCCTTTTTTCTCTACTAAAGTGTTAGACCCAATTAATTTAGTTTAATTTCGGTTTTTCAAACATTTTATTTTAAAGCAAATTTTTGTTAAAGATTATTTATATCCAACTCTATAACTCGCTTATGGTTGGTCCTACAAAAGAAATGCAAGTAACTATTTTGTATGAAATTTTATCAGCTTTAATTTTTAAAGAAAGATAAAAATTGATAGGAGTAACTGTTTTTGAGATATAAGCAAGAAACCAAAAAACTGTTACCTTAATTAAGCGCATGCATATAAGCAAATTTAGTACTATAAGTATTATTATTATTAATGTTATTGTTATTAATATGACGACTAAAGACGACTCTAAAAACTTTAGTGACTTTTATGTCTCCTCCTTTTTCCTCTACTAAAATGCTAGACCCAATTAATTTAGTTTAATTTCAGTTTTTCAAACATTTTATTTTAAAGCAAATTTTTGTTAAAAATTATTTATATCCAACTCTATAACTCGCCTATGGTTCGTCCTACAGGAAATTTGCAAATAACTATTTTGTAGGAAATTTTATCCGCTTTAATTTTGAAAAAAAGATAAAATTTGATAGGAGTAACGGTTTTCGAGATATAAGCAAAAAACCAAAGTGAAAACTGTTACAGTTACTGAACAAAAATGTAATACAGTTTTCAATGTTTGAGACGAAGTCGAAGATGCAGCATTTATAAACGACTCTAAAGACTTCAGTGACTTTTATGTCACCTCCTTTTTTCTCTAATAAAGTGTTAGACCCAATAAATTAAGTGTATTTTAAATCACAAGACATTTTCTGTTAAAGCACTTTTTTTTTTAATATTAATTATTTTCAAACATATATCTCGCTTATGGTTAGTTCTACATGAAAAATGCAAATAACTATTTTGTAGGAAATTTTGTCAGCTTTAATTTTAGTAAAAAGATAAAAATTGATAGAAGTAACTGTTTTCGAGATATAAGCAAGAAAGCAAAAAACTGTGATTTAAAATACACTTAATTTATTGGGTCCAATACTTTATTAGAAGAAAAAGGAGGTGACATAAAATTCACTGAAGTCTTCAGAGTCGTTTTTAAATGCTGCGTTTTTGTCTTCGTCTCAAACATTAAAAACTGAATTACATTTTTGTTCAGTAACAGTTAGAGTTTTCTTATTGCTCTTTTGCTTATATCTCGAAAACAGTTACTCCTATCAATTTTTATCTTTTTTTTAAAATTAAAGCTGATGAAATTTCCTACAAAATAGTTATTTGCATTTCTTTTGTAAGACCAACCATAAGCGAGTTATAGAGTTGAATATAAATAATATTTAACAAAAATTTGCTTTAAAATAAAATGTTTGAAAAACCGAAATTAAACTAAATTAATTGGATCTAACAATTTAGTAGAGGAAAAAGGAGAAGACATAAAAGTCACCAAAGTCTTCAGAGACGTTTTTAGTCGTCATATTAATAACAATAACATTAATAATAATAATACTTATAGTACTAAATTTGCTTATATGCAAGCGCTTAATTAAGGTAACAGTTTTTTGGTTTCTTGCTTATATCTCGAAATTAGTTACTCCTATCAATTTTTATCTTTTTACTAAAATTAAAGCTGCTAAAATTTCCTACAAAATAGTTATTTGCATTTTTCTTGTAGGACCAACCATAAGCGAGTTATAGAGTTAGATATAAATAATATTTAACAAAAATTTGCTTTAAAATAAAATGTTTGAATAACTGAAATTAAACTAAATTAATTGTGTCTAACACTTTAGTAGAGGAAAAAGGAGAAGACATAAAAGTTACTAAAGGTTTCAGAGTCGTCTTTAGTCGTCATATTAATAACAATAACATTAATAATAATAATACTAATAGTACAAAATTTGCTTATATGCAAACGCTTAATTAAGGTAACAGTTTTTTGGTTTCTTGCTTATATCTCGAAATCAGTTACTCCTATCAATTTTTTCCTTTTTACTAAAATTAAAGCTGATAAAATTTCCTACAAAATAGTTATTTCCATTTTTTATGTAGGACTAACCATAAGCGAGATATAAGTATGAAAATAATTAATATTTAAAAAAAAGTGCTTTAACAGAAAATGTCTTGTGATTTAAAATACACTTAATTTATTGGATCCAATACTTTATTAGAAGAAAAAGGAGGTGACATAAAAATCACTGAAGTCTTCAGAGTCGTTTTTAAATGCTGCATTTTCGACTTCGTCTCAAACATTGAAAACTGAATTACATTTTTGTTCAGTAACTGTAACAGTTTTCACTTTGGTTTTTTGCTTATATCTGGAAAACCGTTATTCCTATCAAATTATATTTTTTTTTAAAAATTAAAGCTGAAAAAATTTCCTACAAAATAGTTATTTGCAAATTTCCTGTAGGACCAACCATAGGCGAGTTATAAAATTGGATATAAATAATATTTAACAAAAATTTGCTTTAAAATAAAATGTTTGAAAAACCGAAATTAAACTAAGTTAATTGGATCTAACACTTTAGTAGAGGAAAAAGGAGAAGACATAAAAGTCACCAAAGTCTTCAGAGACGTTTTTAATCGTCATACTAAAAACAATAACATTATTAATAATAATACTAATAGTACAAAATTTGCTTATATGCAAGCGCTTAATTAAGGTAACAGTTTTTTGGTTTCTTGCTTATATCTCAAAAACAGTTACTCCTATCAATTTTTATCTTTTTACTAAAATTAAAGCTGCTAAAATTTCCTACAAAATAGTTATTTGCATTTTTCATGTAGGACTAACCATAAGCGAGATTTAAGTTTGAAAACAATTAATATTTAAAAAAAAGTGCTTTAACAGAAAATGTCTTGTGATTTAAAATACACTTAATTTATTGGGTTCAATACTTTATTAGAAAAAAAATGAGGTGACATAAAAGTCACTGAAGTCTTCAGAGTCGTTTTTAAATGCTGCATTTTCGACTTCGTCTCAAACATTGAAAACTGAATTGCATTTTTGTTCAGTAACTGTAACAGTTTTCACTTTGGTTTTTTGCTTATATCTCGAAAACAGTTACTCCTATCAATTTTTATCATTCTTTCAAAATTAAAGCTGATAAAATTTCCTACAAAATAGTTATTTGCATTTCTTTTGTAAGACCAACTATACTCGTAAGTGAGTTATAGAGTTGGATATAAATAATCTTTAACAAAAATTTGCTTTAAAATAAAATGTTTGAAAACCGAAATTAAACTAAATTAATTGGGTTTAACACTTTATTAGAAGAAAAAGGAGAAGACATAAGAGTCACCAAAGTCTTCAGAATCGTTTTTAGTCGTCATATTAATAACAATAACATTAATAATACTAATAGTACTAAATTTGCATATATGCAAGCAATTAATTATGGTAACAGTTTTTTGGTTTCTTGCTTATATCTCGAAAACAGTTACACTTATCAATTTTTATTTTTGTACTAAAATTTAAGCTGATAAAATTTCCTACAAAATAGTTATTTGCATTTTTCATGTAGAACTAACCATAAGCGAGATATAAGTTTGAAAATAATTAATATTTAAAAAAAAGTGCTTTAACAGAAAATGTCTTGTGATTTAAAATACACTTAATTTATTGAGTCCAATACTTTTTTAGAAGAAAAAGGAGGTGACATAAAAGTCACTGAAGTCTTCAGAGTCGTTTTTAAATGCTGCATTTTCGACTTCGTCTCAAACATTAAAAACTGAATTACATTTTTGTTCAGTAACAGTTACAGTTTTCTTATTGCTTTTTTGCTTATATCTCGAAAACAGTTACTCCTATCAATTTTTATCTTTTTTTCAAAATTAAAGCTGATAAAATTTTCTACAAAATAGTTATTTGAATTTTTCTTGTAGGACCAACCATAAGCGAGTTATAGAGTTGGATATAAATAATTTTTAACAAAAATTTGCTTTAAAATAAAATGTTTGAAAAACTGAAATTAAACTAAATTAATTGGGTCTAGCATTTTAGTAGAGGAAAAAGGAGGAAACATAAAATTCACTAAAGTTTTCAGAGTCGTCTTTAGTCGTCATATTAATAACATCAACATTAATAATAATAATACTTATAGTACTAAATTTGCTTATATGCAAGCGCTTAATTAAGGTAACAGTTTTTTGGTTTCTTGCTTGTATCTCGAAATTAGTTACTCCTATCAATTTTTATCTTTTTACAAAAATTAAAGCTGCTAAAATTTCCTACAAAATAGTTATTTGCATTTTTCATGTAGAACTAACCATAAGCGAGATATAAGTTTGAAAATAATTAATATTTTAAAAAAAAGTGCTTTAACAGAAAATGTCTTATAATTTAAAATACGCTTAATTTATTTGGTCCAATACTTTATTAGAAGAAAAAGGAGGTGACATAAAAGTCACTGAAGTCTTCAGAGTCGTTTTTAAATGCTGCATTTTCGTCTTCGTCTCAAACATTAAAAACTGAATTACATTTTTATTCAGTAACAGTTACAGTTTTCTTATTGGTTTTTTGCTTATATCTCGAAAACAGTTACTCCTATCAATTTTTATCTTTTTTTAAAAATTAAAGCTGATAAAATTTCCTACAAAAGAGTTATTTGCATTTCCTGTGTAAGACCAACCATAAGCGAGTTATAGAGTTGGATATAAATAATCTTTAACAAAAATTTGCATAGAAATGAGAAAACGCTCATGTAACACACAAAATAAGCTTCATTTTTCCTTATTAAAAGTATTATTATTATTATTATTATTATTATTATTATTATTATTATTATTATTATTATTACTACTATTAATATTATTAGTATTATAAACCGATTATAATTTTTGTATAGTAAATGTTTTTATACCAGTTTTGAAATGAGTTATTAATTTTAGACAATTTCTTGCCTAAAAACACAGATCACATATGATCTCTTGCATAGAAATGAGAAAACGCTCATGTAACACACAAAATAAGCTTAATTTTTCCTTATTAAAAGTATTATTATTATTATTACTTTTATTAGTATTACTATTATTATTATTATTGTTATTATTATTATTATTAATATTATTATTATTATTATTATTATTATTTTCATTATTATTATTATTATTATTACTATTATTATTATTAAAAACCGATTATAACTTTTGTATAGTAAATGTTTTTATACCAGTTTTAAAATGAGTTATTAATTTTAGACATTTTCTTGCCTAAAAACACAGATCACAGATGATCTCTTGCATAGAAATGAGAAAACGCTCATATAACACACAAAACAAGCTTCATTTTTGCTTAGAAAACTAAGCTTACTTTCATAACTATTATTATTATTATTATTATTATTATTATTATTATTATTATTATTATTATTATTATTATTATTATTATTATAATTATTATTATTATTATTATTATTATTATTATTATTATTGTTATTATTAAAAACTTATATTAAATAGACAGAAAACGTATTATGTCACAAAAGAGCTTATTATGTATCACTTTAAATAGAAGCAGTTTATCCTGTTTGTTCCTTTGCTTACATAAGAGCAAACTTTTATAAAGCGTAACTAAAGCCACATATTCTGACACAAAAAAACGAATTACGTTATAGACTTGACGAGAACGGCGTATCTCGGACTCTTATAGGACTCTTATAGAAACAAAAAGTATCAGTTTGGATTAAAACAAATTATTTTTGTTGACTCTTAGTCCGAATTGTTCATCAGTTCAAACAAAAACGGCTTATTTTAGACGATCTTTTGCTTTGAACAAGAAAACTTACATCGAACAGACTAAAAACGTATAAATCTGGCATAAGAGAGCAATTTATGTATCACTTTGTATAAAGGCAGCTAATCCTATTCGTTTCATTGCTAAAATAGACTAAATTGTTATTAATCCTAACAAAAACGCAGTATTTTGGCACAAAATACTAATTACATTATAGTTATGACGAGAATAGCTTATTTGGAATGATTCTATGCTTCCAAACGAGTAAATTTTTATTAAACAGATGCCAAACATCATGTTTTGTCCAATAATGACATTTTATATTGCAGTTTGTATTAAAACAAAGTATTTTCGTTGATTCTTTGTTTGAAGCAGCAAACCTAACATTAAAGAATCTGAAAACTTTGTATTCGGACACAAACCACCGAATTTTGTATCAGTTTAGACAAAAACGGTTGATTTTCGACAATATTTTGCTTTGAACAAGAAAACTTATATCAAACAGACTAAAAACGTCTTATTTTAGCACAAAACAAAAGATTTGCGTTATAGTCTTGACGAGAACTGTTAATTTCAAACGATTCTATGCTTTGAAACCAGTATACTTTCACTAAACAGAGGCAAAACGTCTGATTTCGCCTTTGAAAAACGATTTATGTCACAGTTTGGATTAAAACCAATTATTTTCGTTTATTCATTGTTACAAACAAGAAACCTTACATCAAAGAAACTGAAAACTCCTTATTCAGGCACAGAAATTCGAATTACGTTTCAGTCTGGACAAAAACTGCTTATTTTAGACGATCCTTTGTTTTGAACACGAAAACTTACATTAAAAAGATTAAAAACGTCTTATTCTGGCTCAAAACTGCAAATTATGTATTACTTTGGATAAAAGCAGTTTATCCTGCTTACTCCTTTGCTTAGAATAGGGCAAACTTGCATAAAACTTAATGAAAATTTTTAAATTTCGTCTTAAAGAAATAATTTACGTAATAGTCTTGACCAGCACTGTTAATTTCAAGCGATTTTATGCCTCCAAACGAGAAAACTTTCACTAAACAGATGCCAAACGTCTTAGTTCGTTTTATAAAAACTACTTAAGTTACAGTTTAAACAAAAACAAATTATTTTCGTTGTTCCAATTAATATAGTTTAATTTCGGTTTTTCAAACATTTTATTTTAAAGCAAATTTTTGTTAAATATTATTTATATCCAACTCTATAACTCGCCTATGGTTGGTCCTACAGGAAATTTGCAAATAACTATTTTGTAGGAAATTTTTTTAACTTTAATTTTGAAAAAAAGATAAAATTTGATAGAAATAACGGTTTTCGAGATATAAGCAAAAAACCAAAGTGAAAACTGTTACAGTTACTAAACAAAAATGTAATACATTTTTCAATGTTTGAGACGTAGTCGAAGATGCAGCATTTAAAAACGACTTGAAGACTTCAGTGACTTTTATGTCACCTCCTTTTTCCTCTAATAAAGTGTTGGACCCAATAAATTAAGTGTATTTTAAATCACAAGACATTTTCTGTTAAAGCACTTTTTTTTAAATATTAATTATTTTTAAACATATATCTCGCTTGTGGTTAGTCCTACATGAAAAATGCAAATAACTATTTTGTAGGAAATTTTATCAGCTTTAATTTTAGTAAAAAGAAAAAAATTGATAGGAGTAACTGATTTCGAGATATAAGCAAGAAACCAAAAAACTGTTACCTTAATTAAGCGTTTGCATATAAGCAAATTTAGTACTATTAGTATTATTATTATTAATGTTATTGTTATTAATATGACGACTAAAGACGACTCTGAAACCTTTAGTGACTTTTATGTCTTCTCCTTTTTCCTCTACTAAAGTGTTAGACACAATTTAGTTTAGTTTCAGTTTTTCAAACATTTTATTTTAAAGCAAATTTTTGTTAAATATTATTTATATCCAACTCTATAACTCGCTTATGGTTGGTCCTACAAGAAAAATGCAAATAACTATTTTGTAGCAAATTTTATCAGCTTTAATTTTGAAAAAAAGATAAAAATTGATAGGAGTAACTGTTTTCGAGATATAAGCAAAAAAGCAATAAGAAAACTGTAACTGTTACTGAACAAAAATGTAGTTCAGTTTTTAATGTTTGAGACGAAGACAAAAATGCAGCATTTAAAAACGACTCTGAAGACTTCAGTGACTTTTATGTCACCTCCTTTTTCTTCTAATAAAGTATTGGACGCAATAAATTAAGCGTATTTTAAATCACAAAACATTTTCTGTTAAAGCACTTTTTTTTAAAATATCAATTATTTTCAAACTTATATCTCGCTTATGGTTAGTTCTACATGAAAAATGCAAATAACTATTTTGTTGGAAATTTTATCAGCTTTAATTTTAGTAAAAAAATAAAAATTGATAAGTGTAACTTATCTTAGATTAAGCAAGAAACCAAAAAACTGTTACCTTAATTAATTGCTTGCTTATAAGCAAATTTAGTACTATTAGTATTATTATTATTAATGTTTTTGTTATTAAATTATTATTATTATTATTATTATTATTATTATTATTATTATTAAAAACCGATTATAAGTTTTGTATAGTAAATGTTTTTATACCAGTTTTAAAATGAGTGATTAATGTTTGACAATTTCTTGCCTAAAACTATAAAATGGTTTAGAGTGCCAAAAACACAGATCACACATGATCTTTTCCATAGAAATGAGAAAACGCTCATGTAACACACAAAATAAACTTCATTTTTCCTTACTAAAAGTATTATTATTATTATTATTACCTTTATTACTATTACTATTATTATTATTAATATTATTGTTGTTGTTATTATTATTATTATTATTATTATTATTATTATTATTATTATTATTATTATTATTATTATTATTATTATTAACTTTTGTATAGTAAATGTTTTTATACTCCTTTTTCCTCTACTAAAATGCTAGACCCAATTGATTTAGTTTAATTTCAGTTTTTCAAACATTTTATTTTAAAGCAAATTTTTGTTGAATATTATTAATATCCAACTCTATAACTCGCTTATGGTTGATCCTACAAGAAAAATGCAAATAACTATTTTGTTGCAAATTTTATCAGCTTTATTATTAGTAAAAAGATAAAAATTGATAGGAGTAACTGTTTTCGAGATATAAGCAAGAAACCAAAAAACTCTTACCTTAATTAAGCGCTTGCATATAAGCAAATTTAGTACTATTAGTATTATTATTATTAATGTTATTGTTATTAATATGACGACTAAAAACAACTTTGAAGACTTTGGTGATTTTTATGTCTTCTCCTTTTTTCTCTACTAAAGTGTTAGACCCAATTAATTTAGTTTAATTTCGGTTTTTCAAACATTTTATTTTAAAGCAAATTTTTGTTAAAGATTATTTATATCCAACTCTATAACTCGCCCATGGTTCGTCCTACAGGACATTTGCAAATAACTATTTTGTAGGAAATTTTATCCGCTTTAATTTTGAAAAAAAGATAAAATTTGATAGGAGTAACGGTTTTCGAAATATAAGCAAAAAACCAAAGTGAAAACTGTTACAGTTACTGAACAAAAATGTAATACAGTTTTCAATGTTTAAGACGAAGTCGAAGATGCAGCATTTAAAAACGACTCTAAAGACTTCAGTGACTTTTATGTCACCTCCTTTTTTCTCTAATAAAGTGTTGGACCCAATAAATTAAGTGTATTTTAAATCACAAGACATTTTCTGTTAAAGCACTTTTTTTTTAAATATTAATTATTTTCAATCATATATCTCGCTTATGGTTAGACCTACATGAAAAATGCAAATAACTATTTTGTAGGAAATTTTGTCAGCTTTAATTTTAGTAAAAAGATAAAAATTGATAAGAGTAACTGTTTTCGAGATATAAGCAAGAAACCAAACAACTGTTACCTTAATTAAGCGTTTGCATATAAGCAAATTTAGTACTATTAGTATTATTATTATTAATGTTATTGTTATTAATATGACGACTAAAAACAACTTTAAAGACTTTGGTGATTTTTATGTCTTCTCCTTTTTTCTCTACTAAAGTGTTAGACCCAATTAATTTAGTTTAATTTCGGTTTTTCAAACATTTTATTTTAAAGCAAATTTTTGTTAAAGATTATTTATATCCAACTCTATAACTCGCTTATGGTTGGTCCTACAAAAGAAATGCAAATAACTATTTTGTATGAAATTTTATCAGCCTTAATTTTTAAAGAAAGATAAAAATTGATAGGAGTAACTGTTTTCGAGATATAAGCAAGAAACCAAAAAACTGTTACCTTAATTAAGCGCATGCATATAAGCAAATTTAGTACTATAAGTATTATTATTATTAATGTTATTGTTATTAATATGACGACTAAAGAAGACTCTGAAAACTTTAGTGACTTTTATGTCTCCTCCTTTTTCCTCTACTAAAATGCTAGACCCAATTAATTTAGTTTAATTTCAGTTTTTCAAACATTTTATTTTAAAGCAAATTTTTGTTAAAAATTATTTATATCCAACTCTATAACTCGCCTATGGTTCGTCCTACAGGAAATTTGCAAATAACTATTTTGTAGGAAATTTTATCCGCTTTAATTTTGAAAAAAAGATATAATTTGATAGGAGTAACGGTTTTCGAGATATAAGTAAAAAACCAAAGTGAAAACTGATACAGTTACTGAACAAAAATGTAATACAGTTTTCAATGTTTGAGACGAATTCGAAGATGCAGCATTTAAAAACGACTCTAAAGACTTCAGTGACTTTTATGTCACCTCCTTTTTCCTCTAATAAAGTGTTGGACCCAATAAATTAAGTGTATTTTAAATCACAAGACATTTTCTGTTAAAGCACTTTTTTTTTAAATATTAATTATTGTCAATCATATATCTCGCTTATGGTTAGTCCTACATGAAAAATGCAAATAACTATTTTGTAGGAAATTTTGTCAGCTTTAATTTTAGTAAAGAGATAAAAATTGATAGGAGTAACTGTTTTCGAGATATAAGCAAGAAACCAAAAAACTGTTACCTTAATTAAGCGTTTGCATATAAGCAAATTTAGTACTATTAGTATTATTATTATTAATGTTATTGTTATTAATATGACGACTAAAAACAACTTTAAAGACTTTGGTGATTTTTATGTCTTCTCCTTTTTTCTCTACTAAAGTGTTAGACCCAATTAATTTAGTTTAATTTCGGTTTTTCAAACATTTTATTTTAAAGCAAATTTTTGTTAAAGATTATTTATATCCAACTCTATAACTCGCTTATGGTTGGTCCTACAAAAGAAACGCAAATAACTATTTTGTAGAAAATTTTATCAGCTTTAATTTTTAAAAAAAGATAAAAATTGATAGGAGTAACTGTTTTCGAGATATAAGCAAGAAACCAAAAAACTCTTACCTTAATTAAGCGCTTGCATATAAGCAGATTTAGTACTATTAGTATTATTATTATTAATGTTATTGTTATTAATATGACGACTAACGACGACTCTGAAACCTTTAGTGACTTTTATGTCTTCTCCTTTTTCCTCTACTAAAGTGTTAGACCCAATTAATTTAGTTTAATTTCAGTTATTCAAACATTTTATTTTAAAGCAAATTTTTGTTAAAGAATATTTATATCCAACTCTATAACTCGCTTATGGTTGGTCTTACAAAAGAAATGCGAATAACTATTTTGTAGGAAATTTTATCAGCTTTAATTTTTAAAGAAAGATAAAAATTGATAGGAGTAACTGATTTCGAGATATAAGCAAGAAACCAAAAACTGTTACCTTAATTAAGCGCTTGTATATAAGCAAATTTAGTACTATTAGTATTATTATTATTAATGTTATTGTTATTAATATGACGACTAAAAACAACTTTGAAGACTTTGGTGATTTTTATGTCTTCTCCTTTTAGCTCTACTAAAGTGTTAGACCCAATTAATTTAGTTTAATTTCGGTTTTTCAAACATTTTATTTTAAAGCAAATTTTTGTTAAAGATTATTTATATCCAACTCTATAACTCGCCTATGGTTTGTCCTACAGGACATTTGCAAATAACTATTTTGTAGGAAATTTCATCCGCTTTAATTTTGAAAAAAAGATAAAATTTGACAGGAGTAACGGTTTTCGAAATATAAGCAAAAAACCAAAGTGAAAACTGTTACAGTTACTGAACAAAAATGTAATACAGTTTTCAATGTTTGAGACGAAGTCGAAGATGCAGCATTTAAAAACGACTCTAAAGACTTCAGTGACTTTTATGTCACCTCCTTTTTCCTCTAATAAAGTGTTGGACCCAATAAATTAAGTGTATTTTAAATCACAAGACATTTTCTGTTAAAACACTTTTTTTTTTAAATATTAATTATTTTCAATCATATATCTCGCTTATGGTTAGTCCTACATGAAAAATGCAAATAACTATTTTGTAGGAAATTTTGTCAGCTTTAATTTTAGTAAAGAGATAAAAATTGATAGGAGTAACTGTTTTCGAGATATAAGCAAGAAACCAAACAACTGTTACCTTAATTAAGCGTTTGCATATAAGCAAATTTAGTACTATTAGTATTATTATTATTAATGTTATTGTTATTAATATGACGACTAACGACGACTCTGAAACCTTTAGTGACTTTTATGTCTTCTCCTTTTTCCTCTACTAAAGTGTTAGACCCAATTAATTTAGTTTAATTTCAGTTATTCAAACATTTTATTTTGAAGCAAATTTTTGGTAAAGAATATTTATATCCAACTCTATAACTCGCTTATGGTTGGTCTTACAAAAGAAATGCGAATAACTATTTTGTAGGAAATTTTATCAGCTTTAATTTTTAAAGAAAGATAAAAATTGATAGGAGTAACTGATTTCGAGATATAAGCAAGAAACCAAAAACTGTTACCTTAATTAAGCGCTTGTATATAAGCAAATTTAGTACTATTAGTATTATTATTATTAATGTTATTGTTATTAATATGACGACTAAAAACAACTTTGAAAACTTTGGTGATTTTTATGTCTTCTCCTTTTTTCTCTACTAAAGTGGTAGACCCAATTAATTTAGTTTAATTTCGGTTTTTCAAACATTTTATTTTAAAGCAAATTTTTGTTAAAGATTATTTATATCCAACTCTATAACTCGCTTATGGTTGGTCCTACAAAAGAAATGAAAATGACTATTTTGTATGAAATTTTATCAGCTTTAATTTTTAAAGAAAGATAAAAATTGATAGGAGTAACTGTTTTCGAGATATAAGCAAGAAACCAAAAAACTGTTACCTTAATTAAGCGCATGCATATAAGCAAATTTAGTACTATTAGTATTATTATTATTAATGTTATTGTTATTAATATGACGACTAAAAACAACTTTGAAGACTTTGGTGATTTTTATGTCTTCTCCTTTTTTCCCTACTAAAGTGTTAGACCCAATTAATTTAGTTTAATTTCGGTTTTTCAAACATTTTATTTTAAAGCAAATTTTTGTTAAAGATAATTTATATCCAACTCTATAACTCGCCTATGGTTTGTCCTACAGGAAATTTGTAAATAACTTTTTTGTAGGAAATTTTATCCGCTTTAATTTTGAAAAAAAGATAAAATTTGATAGGAGTAACGGTTTTCGAGATATAAGCAAAAAACCAAAGTGAAAACTGTTACAGTTACTGAACAAAAATGTAATACAGTTTTCAATGTTTGAGACGAAGTCGAAGATGCAGCATTTAAAAACGACTCTAAAGACTTCAGTGACTTTTATGTCACCTCTTTTTTCCTCTAATAAAGTGTTGGACCCAATAAATTAAGTGTATTTTAAATCACAAGACATTTTCTGTTAAAGCACTTTTTTTTTAAATATTAATTATTGTCAATCATATATCTCGCTTATGGTTAGTCCTACATGAAAAATGCAAATAACTATTTTGTAGGAAATTTTGTCAGCTTTAATGTTAGTAAAGAGATAAACATTGATAGGAGTAACTGTTTTCGAGATATAAGCAAGAAACCAAAAAACTGTTACCTTAATTAAGCGTTTGCATATAAGCAAATTTAGTACTATTAGTATTATTATTATTAATGTTATTGTTATTAATATGACGACTAACGACGACTCTGAAACCTTTAGTGACTTTTATGTCTTCTCCTTTTTCCTCTACTAAAGTGTTAGACCCAATTAATTTAGTTTAATTTCAGTTATTCAAACATTTTATTTTAAAGCAAATTTTTGTTAAAGAATATTTATATCCAACTCTATAACTCGCTTATGGTTGGTCTTACAAAAGAAATGCGAATAACTATTTTGTAGGAAATTTTATCAGCTTTAATTTTTAAAGAAAGATAAAAATTGATAGGAGTAACTGATTTCGAGATATAAGCAAGAAACCAAAAACTGTTACCTTAATTAAGCGCTTGTATATAAGCAAATTTAGTACTATTAGTATTATTATTATTAATGTTATTGTTATTAATATGTCGACTAAAAACAACTTTGAAGACTTTGGTGATTTTTATGTCTTCTCCTTTTTTCTCTACTAAAGTGTTAGACCCAATTAATTTAGTTTAATTTCGGTTTTTCAAACATTTTATTTTAAAGCAAATTTTTGTTAAAGATTATTTATATCCAACTCTATAACTCGCCTATGGTTCGTCCTACAGGACATTTGCAAATAACTATTTTGTAGGAAATTTCATCCGCTTTAATTTTGAAAAAAAGATAAAATTTGACAGGAGTAACGGTTTTCGAAATATAAGCAAAAAACCAAAGTGAAAACTGTTACAGTTACTGAACAAAAATGTAATACAGTTTTCAATGTTTGAGACGAAGTCGAAGATGCAGCATTTAAAAACGACTCTAAAGACTTCAGTGACTTTTATGTCACCTCCTTTTTCCTCTAATAAAGTGTTGGACCCAATAAATTAAGTGTATTTTAAATCACAAGACATTTTCTGTTAAAACACTTTTTTTTTTAAATATTAATTATTTTCAATCATATATCTCGCTTATGGTTAGTCCTACATGAAAAATGCAAATAACTATTTTGTAGGAAATTTTGTCAGCTTTAATTTTAGTAAAGAGATAAAAATTGATAGGAGTAACTGTTTTCGAGATATAAGCAAGAAACCAAACAACTGTTACCTTAATTAAGCGTTTGCATATAAGCAAATTTAGTACTATTAGTATTATTATTATTAATGTTATTGTTATTAATATGACGACTAACGACGACTCTGAAACCTTTAGTGACTTTTATGTCTTCTCCTTTTTCCTCTACTAAAGTGTTAGACCCAATTAATTTAGTTTAATTTCAGTTATTCAAACATTTTATTTTAAAGCAAATTTTTGTTAAAGAATATTTATATCCAACTCTATAACTCGCTTATGGTTGGTCTTACAAAAGAAATGCGAATAACTATTTTGTAGGAAATTTTATCAGCTTTAATTTTTAAAGAAAGATAAAAATTGATAGGAGTAACTGATTTCGAGATATAAGCAAGAAACCAAAAACTGTTACCTTAATTAAGCGCTTGTATATAAGCAAATTTAGTACTATTAGTATTATTATTATTAATGTTATTGTTATTAATATGACGACTAAAAACAACTTTGAAAACTTTGGTGATTTTTATGTCTTCTCCTTTTTTCTCTACTAAAGTGTTAGACCCAATTAATTTAGTTTAATTTCGGTTTTTCAAACATTTTATTTTAAAGCAAATTTTTGTTAAAGATTATTTATATCCAACTCTATAACTCGCTTATGGTTGGTCCTACAAAAGAAATGAAAATGACTATTTTGTATGAAATTTTATCAGCTTTAATTTTTAAAGAAAGATAAAAATTGATAGGAGTAACTGTTTTCGAGATATAAGCAAGAAACCAAAAAACTGTTACCTTAATTAAGCGCATGCATATAAGCAAATTTAGTACTATAAGTATTATTATTATTAATGTTATTGTTATTAATATGACGACTAAAGACGACTCTGAAAACTTTAGTGACTTTTATGTCTCCTCCTTTTTCCTTTACTAAAATGCTAGACCCAATTAATTTAGTTTAATTTCAGTTTTTCAAACATTTTATTTTAAAGCAAATTTTTGTTAAAAATTATTTATATCCAACTCTATAACTCGCCTATGGTTCGTCCTACAGGAAATTTGCAAATAACTATTTTGTAGGAAATTTTATCCGCTTTAATTTTGAAAAAAAGATAAAATTTGATAGGAGTAACGGTTTTCGAGATATAAGCAAAAAACCAAAGTGAAAACTGTTACAGTTACTGAACAAAAATGTAATACAGTTTTCAATGTTTGAGACGAAGTCGAAGATGCAGCATTTAAAAACGACTCTAAAGACTTCAGTGACTTTTATGTCACCTCCTTTTTCCTCTAATAAAGTGTTAGACCCAATAAATTAAGTGTATTTTAAATCACAAGACATTTTCTGTTAAAGCACTTTTTTTTTAAATATTAATTATTGTCAATCATATATCTCGCTTATGGTTAGTCCTACATGAAAAATGCAAATAACTATTTTGTAGGAAATTTTGTCAGCTTTAATTTTAGTAAAGAGATAAAAATTGATAGGAGTAACTGTTTTCGAGATATAAGCAAGAAACCAAAAAACTGTTACCTTAATTAAGCGCATGCATATAAGCAAATTTAGTACTATAAGTATTATTATTATTAATGTTATTGTTATTAATATGACGACTAAAGACGACTCTGAAAACTTTAGTGACTTTTATGTCTCCTCCTTTTTCCTCTACTAAAATGCTAGACCCAATTGATTTAGTTTAATTTCAGTTTTTCAAACATTTTATTTTAAAGCAAATTTTTGTTGAATATTATTAATATCCAACTCTATAACTCGCTTATGGTTGATCCTACAAGAAAAATCCAAATCACTATTTTGTTGCAAATTTTATCAGCTTTATTATTAGTAAAAAGATAAAAATTGATAGGAGTAACTGTTTTCGAGATATAAGCAAGAAACCAAAAAACTCTTACCTTAATTAAGCGCTTGCATATAAGCTAATTTAGTACTATTAGTATTATTATTATTAATGTTATTGTTATTAATATGACGACTAAAAACAACTTTGAAGACTTTGGTGATTTTTATGTCTTCTCCTTTTTTCTCTACTAAAGTGTTAGACCCAATTAATTTAGTTTAATTTCGGTTTTTCAAACATTTTATTTTAAAGCAAATTTTTGTTAAAGATTATTTATATCCAACTCTATAACTCGCCTATGGTTCGTCCTACAACACATTTGCAAATAACTATTTTGTAGGAAATTTTATCCGCTTTAATTTTGAAAAAAAAATAAAATTTGATAGGAGTAACGGTTTTCGAAATATAAGCAAAAAACCAAAGTGAAAACTGTTACAGTTACTGAACAAAAATGTAATACAGTTTTCAATGTTTGAGACGAAGTCGAAGATGCAGCATTTAAAAACGACTCTAAAGACTTCAGTGACTTTTATGTCACCTCCTTTTTCCTCTAATAAATTGTTGGACCCAATAAATTAAGTGTATTTTAAATCACAAGACATTTTCTGTTAAAGCACTTTTTTTTTAAATATTAATTATTTTCAATCATATATCTCGCTTATGGTTAGTTCTACATAAAAAATGCAAATAACTATTTTGTAGGAAATTTTGTCAGCTTTAATTTTAGTAAAGAGATAAAAATTGATAGGAGTAACTGTTTTCGAGATATAAGCAAGAAACCAAACAACTGTTACCTTAATTAAGCGTTTGCATATAAGCAAATTTAGTACTATTAGTATTATTATTATTAATGTTATTGTTATTAATATGACGACTAAAGACGACTCTGAAACCTTTAGTGACTTTTATGTCTTCTCCTTTTTCCTCTACTAAAGTGTTAGACCCAATTAATTTAGTTTAATTTCAGTTATTCAAACATTTTATTTTAAAGCAAATTTTTGTTAAAGAATATTTATATCCAACTCTATAACTCGCTTATGGTTGGTCCTACAAAAGAAATGCAAATAACTATTTTGTAGGAAATTTTATCAGCTTTAATTTTTAAAGAAAGATAAAAATTGATAGGAGTAACTGTTTTCGAGATATAAGCAAGAAACCAAAAACTGTTACCTTAATTAAGCGCTTGTATATAAGCAAATTTAGTACTATTAGTATTATTATTATTAATGTTATTGTTATTAATATGACGACTAAAAACAACTTTGAAGACTTTGGTGATTTTTATGTCTTCTCCTTTTTTCTCTACTAAAGTGTTAGACCCAATTAAATTAAGTGTATTTTAAATCACAAGACATTTTCTGTTAAAGCACTTTTTTTTTAAATATTAATTATTGTCAATCATATATCTCGCTTATGGTTAGTCCTACATAAAAAATGCAAATAACTATTTTGTAGGAAATTTTGTCAGCTTTAATTTTAGTAAAGAGATAAAAATTGATAGGAGTAACTGTTTTCGAGATATAAGCAAGAAATTTAGTACTATAAGTATTATTATTATTAATGGTATTGTTATTAATATGACGACTAAAGACGACTCTGAAAACTTTAGTGACTTTTATGTCTCCTCCTTTTTCCTTTACTAAAATGCTAGACCCAATTAATTTAGTTTAATTTCAGTTTTTCAAACATTTTATTTTAAAGCAAATTTTTGTTAAAAATTATTTATATCCAACTCTATAACTCGCCTATGGTTCGTCCTACAGGCAATTTGCAAAAAACTATTTTGTAGGAAATTTTATCCGCTTTAATTTTGAAAAAAAGATAAAATTTGATAGGAGTAACGGTTTTTGAGATATAAGCAAAAAACCAAAGTGAAAACTGTTACAGTTACTGAACAAAAATGTAATACAGTTTTCAATGTTTGAGACGAAGTCGAAGATGCAGCATTTAAAAACGACTCTAAAGACTTCAGTAACTTTTATGTCACCTCCTTTTTCCTCTAATAAAGTGTTAGACCCAATAAATTAAGTGTATTTTAAATCACAAGACATTTTCTGTTAAAGCACTTTTTTTTTAAATATTAATTATTGTCAATCATATATCTCGCTTATGGTTAGTCCTACATGAAAAATGCAAATAACTATTTTGTAGGAAATTTTGTCAGCTTTAATTTTAGTAAAGAGATAAAAATTGATAGGAGTAATTGTTTTCGAGATATAAGCAAGAAACCAAAAAACTGTTACCTTAATTAAGCGCATGCATATAAGCAAATTTAGTACTATAAGTATTATTATTATTAATGTTATTGTTATTAATATGACGACTAAAGACGACTCTGAAAACTTTAGTGACTTTTATGTCTTCTCCTTTTTCCTCTACTAAAATGCTAGACCCAATTAATTTAGTTTAATTTCAGTTTTTCAAACATTTTATTTTAAAGCAAATTTTTGTTGAATATTATTAATATCCAACTCTATAACTCGCTTATGGTTGATCCTACAAGAAAAATGCAAATAACTATTTTGTTGCAAATTTTATCAGCTTTATTATTAGTAAAAAGATAAAAATTGATAGGAGTAACTGTTTTCGAGATATAAGCAAGAAACCAAAAAACTCTTACCTTAATTAAGCGCTTGCATATATGCAAATTTAGTACTATTAGTATTATTATTATTAATGTTATTGTTATTAATATGACGACTAAAAACAACTTTGAAGACTTTGGTGATTTTTATGTCTTCTCCTTTTTTCTCTACTAAAGTGTTAGACCCAATTAATTTAGTTTAATTTCGGTTTTTCAATCATTTTATTTTAAAGCAAATTTTTGTTAAAGATTATTTATATCCAACTCTATAACTCGCCTATGGTTCGTCCTACAGGAAATTTGCAAATAACTATTTTGTAGGAAATTTTATCCGCTTTAATTTTGAAAAAAAGATAAAATTTGATAGGAGTAACGGTTTTCGAGATATAAGCAAAAAACCAAAGTGAAAACTATAACAGTTACTGAACAAAAATGTAATACAGTTTTCAATGTTTGAGACGAAGTCGAAGATGCAGCATTTAAAAACGACTCTAAAGACTTCAGTGACTTTTATGTCACCTCCTTTTTCCTCTAATAAAGTGTTGGACCCAATAAATTAAGTGTATTTTAAATCACAAGACATTTTCTGTTAAAGCACTTTTTTTTAAATATTAATTATTGTCAGTCATATATCTCGCTTATGGTTAGTCCTACATGAAAAATGCAAATAACTATTTTGTAGGAAATTTTGTCGGCTTTAATTTTAGTAAAGAAATAAAAATTGATAGGAGTAACTGTTTTCGAGATATAAGCAAGAAACCAAACAACTGTTACCTTAATTAAGCGTTTGCATATAAGCAAATTTAGTACTATTAGTATTATTATTATTATTAATGCTATTGTTATTAATATGACGACTAAAGACGAGTCTGAGACCTTTAGTGACTTTTATGCCTTCTCCTTTTTCCTCTACTAAAGTGTTAGACCCAATTAATTTAGTTTAATTTCAGTTATTCAAACATTTTATTTTAAAGCAAATTTTTGTTAAAGAATATTTATATCCAACTCTATAACTCGCTTATGGTTGGTCTTACAAAAAAAAATGCGAATAACTATTTTGTAGGAAATTTTATCAGCTTTAATTTTTAAAGAAAGATAAAAATTGATAGGAGTAACTGTTTTCGAGATATAAGCAAGAAACCAGAAACTGTTACCTTAATTAAGCGCTTGTATATAAGCAAATTTAGTACTATTAGTATTATTATTATTAATGTTATTGTTATTAATATGACGACTAAAAACAACTTTGAAGACTTTGGTGATTTTTATGTCTTCTCCTTTTTTCTCTACTAAAGTGTTAGACCCAATTAATTTAGTTTAATTTCGGTTATTCAAACATTTTATTTTAAAGCAAATTTTTGTTAAAGAATATTTATATCCAACTCTATAACTCGCTTATGGTTGGTCCTACAAAAGAAATGCGAATAACTATTTTGTAGAAAATTTTATCAGCTTTAATTTTTAAGGAAAGATAAAAACTGATAGGAGTAACTGTTTTCGAGATATAAGCAAGAAACCAAAAACTGTTACCTTAATTAAGCGCTTGTATATAAGCAAATTTAGTACTATTAGTATTATTATTATTAATGTTATTGTTATTAATATGACGACTAAAAACAACTTTGAAGATTTTGGTGATTTTTATGTCTTCTCCTTTTTTCTCTACTAAAGTGTTAGACCCAATTAATTTAGTTTAATTTCGGTTTTTCAAACATTTTATTTTAAAGCAAATTTTTGTTGAATATTATTAATATCCAACTCTATAACTCGCTTATGGTTGATCCTACAAGAAAAATGCAAATAACTATTTTGTTGCAAATTTTATCAGCTTTATTATTAGTAAAAAGATAAAAATTGATAGGAGTAACTTTTTTCGAGATATAAGCAAGAAACCATAAAACTCTTACCTTAATTAAGCGCTTGCATATAAGCAAATTTAGTACTATTAGTATTATTATTATTAATGTTATTGTTATTAATATGACGACTAAAAACAACTTTGAAGATTTTGGAGATTTTTATGTCTTCTCCTTTTTTCTCTACTAAAGTGTTAGACACAATTAATTTAGTTTAATTTCGGTTTTTCAAACATTTTATTTTAAAGCAAATTTTTGTTAAAGATTATTTATATCCAACTCTATAACTCGCCTATGGTTCGTCCTACAGGAAATTTGCAAATAACTATTTTGTAGGAAATTTTATCCGCTTTAATTTTGAAAAAAAGATAAAATTTGATAGGAGTAACGGTTTTCGAGATATAAGCAAAAAACCAAAGTGAAAACTGTTACAGTTACTGAACAAAAATGTAATACAGTTTTCAATGTATGAGACGAAGTCGAAGATGCAGCATTTAAAAACGACTCTAAAAACTTCAGTGACTTTTATGTCACCTCCTTTTTCCTCTAATAAAGTGTTGGACCCAATAAATTAAGTGTATTTTAAATCACAAGACATTTTCTGTTAAAGCACTTTTTTTTTAAATATTAATTATTTTCAATCATATATCTCGCTTATGGTTAGTCCTACATGAAAAATGTAATTAACTATTTTGTAGGAAATTTTGTCAGCTTTAATTTTAATAAAGAGATAAAAATTGATAGGAGTAACTGTTTTCGAGATATAAGCAAGAAACCAAACAACTGTTACCTTAATTAAGCGTTTGCATATAAGCAAATTTAGTACTATTAGTATTATTATTATTAATGTTATTGTTATTAATATGACGACTAAAGACGACTCTGAAACCTTTAGTGACTTTTATGTCTTCTCCTTTTTCCTCTACTAAAGTGTTAGACCCAATTAATTTAGTTTAATTTCAGTTATTCAAACATTTTATTTTAAAGCAAATTTTTGTTAAAGAATATTTATATCCAACTCTATAACTCGCTTATGGTTGGTCCTACAAAAGAAATGCGAATAACTATTTTGTAGGAAATTTTATCAGCTTTAATTTTTAAAGAAAGATAAAAATTGATAGGAGTAACTGTTTTCGAGATATATGCAAGAAACCAAAAACTGTTACCTTAATTAAGCGCTTGTATATAAGCAAATTTAGTACTATTAGTATTATTTTTATTAATGTTATTGTTATTAATATGACGACTAAAAACAACTTTGAAGACGTTGGTGATTTTTATGTCTTCTCCTTTTTTCTCTACTAAAGTGTTAGTCATAATTAATTTAGTTTAATTTCGGTTTTTCAAACATTTTATTTTAAAGCAAATTTTTGTTAAAGATTATTTATATCCAACTCTATAACTCGCCTATGGTTCGTCCTACAGGACATTTGCAAATAACTATTTTGTAGGAAATTTTATCCGCTTTAATTTTGAAAAAAAGATAAAATTTGATAGGAGTAACGGTTTTCGAAATATAAGCAAAAAACCAAAGTGAAAACTGTTACAGTTACTGAACAAAAATGTAATACAGTTTTCAATGTTTGAGACGAAGTCGAAGATGCAGCATTTAAAAACGACTCTAAAGACTTCAGTGACTTTTATGTCACCTCCTTTTTCCTCTAATAAAGTGTTGGACCCAATAAATTAAGTGTATTGTAAATCACAAGACATTTTCTGTTAAAGCACTTTTTTTTTAAATATTAATTATTTTCAATCATATATCTCGCTTATGGTTAGTCCTACATGAAAAATGCAAATAACTATTTTGTAGGAAATTTTGTCAGCTTTAATTTTAGTAAAGAGATAAAAATTGATAAGAGTAACTGTTTTCGAGATATAAGCAAGAAACCAAACAACTGTTACCTTAATTAAGCGTTTGCATATAAGCAAATTTAGTACTATTAGTATTATTATTATTAATGTTATTGTTATTAATATGACGACTAAAAACAACTTTGAAGTCTTTGGTGATTTTTATGTCTTCTCCTTTTTTCTCTACTAAAGTGTTAGACCCAATTAATTTAGTTTAATTTCGGTTTTTCAAACATTTTATTTTAAAGCAAATTTTTGTTAAAGATTATTTATATCCAACTCTATAACTCGCTTATGGTTGGTCCTACAAAAGAAATGCAAATAACTATTTTGTATGAAATTTTATCAGCTTTAATTTTTAAAGAAAGATAAAAATTGATAGGAGTAACTGTTTTCGAGATATAAGCAAGAAACGAAAAAACTGTTACCTTAATTAAGCGCATGCATATAAGCAAATTTAGTACTATAAGTATTATTATTATTAATGTTATTGTTATTAATATGACGACTAAAGACGACTCTGAAAACTTTAGTGATTTTTATGTCTCCTCCTTTTTCCTCTACTAAAATGCTAGACCCAATTAATTTAGTTTAATTTCAGTTTTTCAAACATTTTATTTTAAAGCAAATTTTTGTTAAAAATTATTTATATCCAACTCTATAACTCGCCTATGGTTCGTCCTACAGGAAATTTGCAAATAACTATTTTGTAGGAAATTTTATCCGCTTTAATTTTGAAAAAAAGATAAAATTTGATAGGAGTAACGGTTTTCGAGATATAAGCAAAAAACCAAAGTGAAAACTGTTACAGTTACTGAACAAAAATGTAATACAGTTTTCAATGTTTGAGACGAAGTCGAAGATGCAGCATTTAAAAACGACTCTAAAGACTTCAGTGACTTTTATGTCACCTCCTTTTTCCTCTAATAAAGTGTTAGACCCAATAAATTAAGTGTATTTTAAATCACAAGACATTTTCTGTTAAAGTACTTTTTTTTTAAATATTAATTATTGTCAATCATATATCTCGCTTATGGTTAGTCCTACATGAAAAATGCAAATAACTATTTTGTAGGAAATTTTGTCAGCTTTAATTTTAGTAAAGAGATAAAAATTGATTGGAGTAACTGTTTTCGAGATATAAGCAAGAAACCAAAAAACTGTTACCTTAATTAAGCGCATGCAAATAAGCAAATTTAGTACTATAAGTATTATTATTATTAATGTTATTGTTATTAATAAGACGACTAAAGACGACTCTGAAAACTTTAGTGACTTTTATGTCTCCTCCTTTTTCCTCTACTAAAATGCTAGACCCAATTAATTTAGTTTAATTTCAGTTTTTCAAACATTTTATTTTAAAGCAAATTTTTGTTGAATATTATTAATATCCAACTATATAACTCGCTAATGGTTGATCCTACAAGAAAAATGCAAATAACTATTTTGTTGCAAATTTTATCAGCTTTATTATTAGTAAAAAGATAAAAATTGATAGGAGTAACTGTTTTCGAGATATAAGCAAGAAACCAAAAAACTCTTACCTTAATTAAGCGCTTGCATATAAGCAAATTTAGTACTATTAGTATTATTATTATTAATGTTATTGTTATTAATATGACGACTAAAAACAACTTTGAAGACTTTGGTGATTTTTATGTGTTCTCCTTTTTTCTCTACTAAAGTGTTAGACCCAATTAATTTAGTTTAATTTCGGTTTTTCAAACATTTTATTTTAAAGCAAATTTTTGTTAAAGATTATTTATATCCAACTCTATAACTCGCTTATGGTTGGTCCTACAAAAGAAATGCAAATAACTATTTTGTATGAAATTTTATCAGCTTTAATTTTTAAAGAAAGATAAAAATTGATAGGAGTAACTGTTTTCGAGATATAAGCAAGAAACCAAAAAACTCTTACCTTAATTAAGCGCCTGCATATAAGCAAATTTAGTACTATTAGTATTATTATTATTAATGTTATTGTTATTAATATGACGACTAAAAACAACTTTGAAGACTTTGGTGATTTTTATGTCTTCTCCTTTTTTCTTTACTAAAGTGTTAGACCCAATTAATTTAGTTTAATTTCGGTTTTTCAAACATTTTATTTTAAAGCAAATTTTTGTTAAAGATTATTTATATCCAACTCTATAACTCGCCTATGGTTCGTCCTACAGGACATTTGCAAATAACTATTTTGTAGGAAATTTTATCCGCTTTAATTTTGAAAAAAAGATAAAATTTGATAGGAGTAACGGTTTTTGAAATATAACCAAAAAACCAAAGTGAAAACTGTTACAGTTACTGAACAAAAATGTAATACAGTTTTCAATGTTTGAGACGAAGTCGAAGATGCAGCATTTAAAAACGACTCTAAAGACTTCAGTGACTTTTATGTCACCTCCTTTTTTCTCTAATAAAGTGTTGGACCCAATAAATTAAGTGTATTTTAAATCACAAGACATTTTCTGTTAAAGCACTTTTTTTTTAAATATTAATTATTTTCAATCATATATCTCGCTTATGGTTAGTCCTACATGAAAAATGCAAATAACTATTTTGTAGGAAATTTTGTCAGCTTTAATTTTAGTAAAGAGATAAAAATTGATAAGAGTAACTGTTTTCGAGATATAAGCAAGAAACCAAACAACTGTTACCTTAATTAAGCGTTTGCATATAAGCAAATTTAGTACTATTAGTATTATTATTATTAATGTTATTGTTATTAATATGACGACTAAAAACAACTTTGAAGACTTTGGTGATTTTTATGTCTTCTCCTTTTTTCTCTACTAAAGTGTTAGACCCAATTAATTTAGTTTAATTTCGGTTTTTCAAACATTTTATTTTAAAGCAAATTTTTGTTAAAGATTATTTATATCCAACTCTATAACTCGCTTATGGTTGGTCCTACAAAAGAAATGCAAATAACTATTTTGAATGAAATTTTATCAGCTTTAATTTTTAAAGAAAGATAAAAATTGATAGGAGTAACTGTTTTCGAGATATAAGCAAGAAACTAAAAAACTGTTACCTTAATTAAGCGCATGCATATAAGCAAATTTAGTACTATAAGTATTATTATTATTAATGTTATTGTTATTAATATGACGACTAAAGACGACTCTGAAAACTTTAGTGATTTTTATGTCTTCTCCTTTTTCCTCTACTAAAATGCTAGACCCAATTAATTTAGTTTAATTTCAGTTTTTCAAACATTTTATTTTAAAGCAAATTTTTGTTAAAAATTATTTATATCCAACTCTATAACTCGCCTATGGTTCGTCCTACAGGAAATTTGCAAATAACTATTTTGTAGGAAATTTTATCCGCTTTAATTTTGAAAAAAAGATAAAATTTGATAGGAGTAACGGTTTTCGAGATATAAGCAAAAAACCAAAGTGAAAACTGTTACAGTTACTGAACAAAAATGTAATACAGTTTTCAATGTTTGAGACGAAGTCGAAGATGCAGCATTTAAAAACGACTCTAAAGACTTCAGTGACTTTTATGTCACCTCCTTTTTCCTCTAATAAAGTGTTAGACCCAATAAATTAAGTGTATTTTAAATCACAAGACATTTTCTGTTAAAGCACTTTTTTTTTAAATATTAATTATTGTCAATCATATATCTCGCTTATGGTTAGTCCTACATAAAAAATGCAAATAACTATTTTGTAGGAAATTTTGTCAGCTTTAATTTTAGTAAAGAGATAAAAATTGATAGGAGTAACTGTTTTCGAGATATAAGCAAGAAACCAAAAAACTGTTACCTTAATTAAGCGCATGCATATAAGCAAATTTAGTACGATAAGTATTATTATTATTAATGTTATTGTTATTAATAAGACGACTAAAGACGACTCTGAAAACTTTAGTGACTTTTATGTCTCCTCCTTTTTCCTCTACTAAAATGCTAGACCCAATTAATTTAGTTTAATTTCAGTTTTTCAAACATTTTATTTTAAAGCAAATTTTTGTTGAATATTATTAATATCCAACTCTATAACTCGCTAATGGTTGATCCTACAAGAAAAATGCAAATAACTATTTTGTTGCAAATTTTATCAGCTTTATTATTAGTAAAAAGATAAAAATTGATAGGAGTAACTGTTTTCGAGATATAAGCAAGAAACCAAAAAACTCTTACCTTAATTAAGCGCTTGCATATAAGCAAATTTAGTACTATTAGTATTATTATTATTAATGTTATTGTTATTAATATGACGACTAAAAACAACTTTGAAGACTTTGGTGATTTTTATGTCTTCTCCTTTTTTCTCTACTAAAGTGTTAGACCCAATTAATTTAGTTTAATTTCGGTTTTTCAAACATTTTATTTTAAAGCAAATTTTTGTTAAAGATTATTTATATCCAACTCTATAACTCGCCTATGGTTCGTCCTACAGGAAATTTGCAAATAACTATTTTGTAGGAAATTTTATCCGCTTTAATTTTGAAAAAAAGATAAAATTTGATAGGAGTAACGGTTTTCGAGATATAAGCAAAAAACCAAAGTGAAAACTGTTACAGTTACTGAACAAAAATCTAATACAGTTTTCAATGTTTGAGACGAAGTCGAAGATGCAGCATTTAAAAACGACTCTAAAGACTTCAGTGACTTTTATGTCACCTCCTTTTTCCTCTAATAAAGTGTTGGACCCAATAAATTAAGTGTATTTTAAATCACAAGACATTTTCTGTTAAAGCACTTTTTTTTTAAATATTAATTATTTTCAATCATATATCTCGCTTATGGTTAGTCCTACATGAAAAATGCAAATAACTATTTTGTAGGAAATTTTGTCAGCTTTAATTTTAGTAAAGAGATAAAAATTGATAAGAGTAACTGTTTTCGAGATATAAGCAAGAAACCAAACAACTGTTACCTTAATTAAGCGTTTGCATATAAGCAAATTTAGTACTGTTAGTATTATTATTATTAATGTTATTGTTATTAATATGACGACTTTGAAGACTTTGGTGATTTTTATGTCTTCTCCTTTTTTCTCTACTAAAGTGTTAGACCCAATTAATTTAGTTTAATTTCGGTTTTTCAAACATTTTATTTTAAAGCAAATTTTTGTTAAAGATTATTTATATCCAACTCTATAACTCGCTTATGGTTGGTCCTACAAAAGAAATGCAAATAACTATTTTGTATGAAATTTTATCAGCTTTAATTTTTAAAGAAAGATAAAAATTGATAGGAGTAACTGTTTTCGAGATATAAGCAAGAAACCAAAAAACTCTTACCTTAATTAAGCGCTTGCATATAAGCAAATTTAGTACTATTAGTATTATTATTATTAATGTTATTGTTATTAATATGACGACTAAAAACAACTTTGAAGACTTTGGTGATTTTTATGTCTTCTCCTTTTTTCTCTACTAAAGTGTTAGACCCAATTAATTTAGTTTAATTTCGGTTTTTCAAACATTTTATTTTAAAGCAAATTTTTGTTAAAGATTATTTATATCCAACTCTATAACTCGCCTATGGTTCTTCCTACAGGACATTTGCAAATAACTATTTTGTAGGAAATTTTATCCGCTTTAATTTTGAAAAAAAGATAAAATTTGATAGGAGTAACGGTTTTTGAAATATAACCAAAAAACCAAAGTGAAAACTGTTACAGTTACTGAACAAAAATGTAATACAGTTTTCAATGTTTGAGACGAAGTCGAAGATGCAGCATTTAAAAACGACTCTAAAGACTTCAGTGACTTTTATGTCACCTCCTTTTTCCTCTAATAAAGTGTTGGACCCAATAAATTAAGTGTATTTTAAATCACAAGACATTTTCTGTTAAAGCACTTTTTTTTTAAATATTAATTATTTTCAATCATATATCTCGCTTATGGTTAGTCCTACATGAAAAATGCAAATAACTATTTTGTAGGAAATTTTGTCAGCTTTAATTTTAGTAATGAGATAAAAATTGATAAGAGTAACTGTTTTCGAGATATAAGCAAGAAACCAAACAACTGTTACCTTAATTAAGCGTTTGCATATAAGCAAATTTAGTACTGTTAGTATTATTATTATTAATGTTATTGTTATTAATATGACGACTAAAAACAACTTTGAAGACTTTGGTGATTTTTATGTCTTCTCCTTTTTTCTCTACTAAAGTGTTAGACCCAATTAATTTAGTTTAATTTCGGTTTTTCAAACATTTTATTTTAAAGCAAATTTTTGTTAAAGATTATTTATATCCAACTCTATAACTCGCTTATGGTTGGTCCTACAAAAGAAATGCAAATAACTATTTTGTATGAAATTTTATCAGCTTTAATTTTTAAAGAAAGATAAAAATTGATAGGAGTAACTGTTTTCGAGATATAAGCAAGAAACCAAAAAACTGTTACCTTAATTAAGCGCATGCATATAAGCAAATTTAGTACTATAAGTATTATTATTATTAATGTTATTGTTATTAATATGACGACTAAAGACGACTCTGAAAACTTTAGTGATTTTTATGTCTCCTCCTTTTTCCTCTACTAAAATGCTAGACCCAATTAATTTAGTTTAATTTCAGTTTTTCAAACATTTTATTTTAAAGCAAATTTTTGTTAAAAATTATTTATATCCAACTCTATAACTCGCCTATGGTTCGTCCTACAGGAAATTTGCAAATAACTATTTTGTAAGAAATTTTATCCGCTTTAATTTTGAAAAAAAGGTAAAATTTGATAGGAGTAACGGTTTTCGAGATATAAGCAAAAAACCAAAGTAAAAACTGTTACAGTTACTGAACAAAAATGTAATACAGTTTTCAATGTTTGAGACGAAGTCGAAGATGCAGTATTTAAAAACGACTCTAAAGACTTCAGTGACTTTTATGTCACCTCCTTTTTCCTCTAATAAAGTGTTAGACCCAATAAATTAAGTGTATTTTAAATCACAAGACATTTTCTGTTAAAGCACTTTCTTTTTAAATATTAATTATTGTCAATCATATATCTCGCTTATGGTTAGTCCTATATGAAAAATGCAAATAACTATTTTGTAGGAAATTTTGTCAGCTTTAATTTTAGTAAAGAGATAAAAATTGATAGGAGTAACTGTTTTCGAGATATAAGCAAGAAACCAAAAAACTGTTACCTTAATTAAGCGCATGCATATAAGCAAATTTAGTACTATAAGTATTATTATTATTAATGTTATTGTTATTAATAAGACGACTAAAGACGACTCTGAAAACTTTAGTGACTTTTATGTCTCCTCCTTTTTCCTCTACTAAAATGCTAGACCCAATTAATTGAGTTTAATTTCAGTTTTTCAAACATTTTATTTTAAAGCAAATTTTTGTTGAATATTATTAATATCCAACTCTATAACTCGCTAATGGTTGATCCTACAAGAAAAATGCAAATAACTATTTTGTTGCAAATTTTATCAGCTTTATTATTAGTAAAAAGATAAAAATTGATAGGAGTAACTGTTTTCGAGATATAAGCAAGAAACCAAAAAACTCTTACCTTAATTAAGCGCTTGCATATAAGCAAATTTAGTACTATTAGTATTATTATTATTAATGTTATTGTTATTAATATGACGACTAAAAACAACTTTGAAGACTTTGGTGATTTTTATGTCTTCTCCTTTTTTCTCTACTAAAGTGTTAGACCCAATTAATTTAGTTTAATTTCGGTTTTTCAAACATTTTATTTTAAAGCAAATTTTTGTTAAAGATTATTTATATCCAACTCTATAACTCGCCTATGGTTCGTCCTACAGGAAATTTGCAAATAACTATTTTGTAGGAAATTTTATCCGCTTTAATTTTGAAAAAAAGATAAAATTTGATAGGAGTAACGGTTTTCGAGATATAAGCAAAAAACCAAAGTGAAAACTGTTACAGTTACTGAACAAAAATGTAATACAGTTTTCAATGTTTGAGACGAAGTCGAAGATGCAGCATTTAAAAACGACTCTAAAGACTTCAGTGACTTTTATGTCACCTCCTTTTTCCTCTAATAAAGTGTTGGACCCAATAAATTAAGTGTATTTTAAATCACAAGACATTTTCTGTTAAAGCACTTTTTTTTTAAATATTAATTATTTTCAATCATATATCTCGCTTATGGTTAGTCCTACATAAAAAATGCAAATAACTATTTTGTAGGAAATTTTGTCAGCTTTAATTTTAGTAAAGAGATAAAAATTGATAAGAGTAACTGTTTTCGAGATATAAGCAAGAAACCAAACAACTGTTACCTTAATTAAGCGTTTGCATATAAGCAAATTTAGTACTATTAGTATTATTATTATTAATGTTATTGTTATTAATATGACGACTAAAAACAACTTTGAAGACTTTGGTGATTTTTATGTCTTCTTCTTTTTTCTCTACTAAAGTGTTAGACCCAATTAATTTAGTTTAATTTCGGTTTTTCAAACATTTTATTTTAAAGCAAATTTTTGTTAAAGATTATTTATATCCAACTCTATAACTCGCTTATGGTTGGTCCTACAAAAGAAATGCAAATAACTATTTTGTATGAAATTTTATCAGCTTTAATTTTTAAAGAAAGATAAAAATTGATAGGAGTAACTGTTTTCGAGATTTAAGCAAGAAACCAAAAAACTCTTACCTTAATTAAGCGCTTGCATATAAGCAAATTTAGTACTATTAGTATTATTATTATTAATGTTATTGTTATTAATATGACGACTAAAAACAACTTTGAAGACTTTGGTGATTTTTATGTCTTCTCCTTTTTTCTCTACTAAAGTGTTAGACCCAATTAATTTAGTTTAATTTCGGTTTTTCAAACATTTTATTTTAAAGCAAATTTTTGTTAAAGATTATTTATATCCAACTCCATAACTCGCTTATAGTTGGTCCTACAAAAGAAATGCAAATAACTATTTTGTATGAAATTTTATCAGCTTTAATTTTTAAAAAAAGATAAAAATTGATAGGAGTAACTGTTTTCGAGATATAAGCAAGAAACCAAAAAACTGTTACCTTAATTAAGCGCATGCATATAAGCAAATTTAGTACCATAAGTATTATTATTATTAATGTTATTGTTATTAATATGACGACTAAAAACGACTCTGAAAACTTTAGTGACTTTTATGTCTCCTCCTTTTTCCTCTACTAAAATGCTAGACCCAATTAATTTAGTTTAATTTCAGTTTTTCAAACATTTTATTTTAAAGCAAATTTTTGTTGAATATTATTAATATCCAACTCTATAACTCGCTTATGGTTGATCCTACAAGAAAAATGCAAATAACTATTTTGTTGCAAATTTTATCAGCTTTATTATCAGTAAAAAGATAAAAATTGATAGGAGTAACTGTTTTCGAGATATAAGCAAGAAACCAAAAAACTCTTACCTTAATTAAGCGCTTGCATATAAGCAAATTTAGTACTATTAGTATTATTATTATTAATGTTATTGTTATTAATATGACGACTAAAAACAACTTTGAAGACTTTGGTGATTTTTATGTCTTCTCCTTTTTTCTCTACTAAAGTGTTAGACCCAATTAATTTAGTTTAATTTCGGTTTTTCAAACATTTTATTTTAAAGCAAATTTTTGTTAAAGATTATTTATATCCAACTCTATAACTCGCCTATGGTTCGTCTTACAGGACATTTGCAAATAACTATTTTGTAGGAAATTTTATCCGCTTTAATTTTGAAAAAAAGATAAAATTTGATAGGAGTAACGGTTTTCGAAATATAAGCAAAAAACCAAAGTGAAAACTGTTACAGTTACTGAACAAAAATGTAATACAGTTTTCAATGTTTGAGACGAAGTCGAAGATGCAGCATTTAAAAACGACTCTAAAGACTTCAGTGACTTTTATGTCACCTCCTTTTTCCTCTAATAAAGTGTTGGACCCAATAAATTAAGTGTATTTTAAATCACAAGACATTTTCTGTTAAAGCACTTTTTTTTTAAATAATAATTATTTTCAATCATATATCTCGCTTATGGTTAGTCCTACATGAAAAATGCAAAAAACTATTTTGTAGGAAATTTTGTCAGCTTTAATTTTAGTAAAGAGATAAAAATTGATAAGAGTAACTGTTTTCGAGATATAAGCAAGAAACCAAACAACTGTTACCTTAATTAAGCGTTTGCATATAAGCAAATTTAGTACTATTAGTATTATTATTATTAATGTTATTGTTATTAATATGACGACTAAAAACAACTTTAAAGATTTTGGTGATTTTTATGTCTTCTCCTTTTTTCTCTACTAAAGTGTTAGACCCAATTAATTTAGTATAATTTCGGTTTTTCAAACATTTTATTTTAAAGCAAATTTTTGTTAAAGATTATTTATATCCAACTCTATAACTCGCTTATGGTTGGTCCTACAAAAGAAATGCAAATAACTATTTTGTATGAAATTTTATCAGCTTTAATTTTTAAAGAAAGAAAAAAATTGATAGGAGTAACTGTTTTCGAGATATAAGCAAGAAACCAAAAAACTGTTACCTTAATTAAGCGCATGCATATAAGCAAATTTAGTACTATAAGTATTATTATTATTAATGTTATTGTTATTAATATGACGACTAAAGACGACTCCGAAAACTTTAGTGACTTTTATGTCTCCTCCTTTTTCCTCTACTAAAATGCTAGACCCAATTAATTTAGTTTAATTTCAGTTTTTCAAACATTTTATTTTAAAGCAAATTTTTGTTAAAAATTATTTATATCCAACTCTATAACTCGCCTATGGTTCGTCCTACAGGAAATTTGCAAATAACTATTTTGTAGGAAATTTTATCCGCTTTAATTTTGAAAAAAAGATAAAATTTGATAGGAGTAACGGTTTTCGAGATATAAGTAAAAAACCAAAGTGAAAACTGTTACAGTTACTGAACAAAAATGTAATACAGTTTTCAATGTTTGAGACGAAGTCGAAGATGCAGCATTTAAAAACGACTCTAAAGACTTCAGTGAATTTTATGTCACCTCCTTTTTCCTCTAATAAAGTGTTGGACCCAATAAATTAAGTGTATTTTAAATCACAAGACATTTACTGTTAAAGCACTTTTTTTTTAAATATTAATTATTTTCAATCATATATCTCGCTTATGGTTAGTCCTACATGAAAAATGCAAATAACTATTTTGTAGGAAATTTTGTCAGCTTTAATTTTAGTAAAGAGATAAAAATTGATAAGAGTAACTGTTTTCGAGATAGAAGCAAGAAACCAAACAACTGTTACCTTAATTAAGCGTTTGCATATAAGCAAATTTAGTACTATTAGTATTATTATTATTAATGTTATTGTTATTAATATGACGACTAAAAACAACTTTGAAGACTTTGGTGATTTTTATGTCTTCTCCTTTTTTCTCTACTAAAGTGTTAGACCCAATTAATTTAGTTTAATTTCGGTTTTTCAAACATTTTATTTTAAAGCAAATTTTTGTTAAAGATTATTTATATATAACTCTATAACTCGCTTATGGTTGGTCCTACAAAAGAAATACAAATAACTATTTTGTATGAAATTTTATCAGCTTTAATTTTTAAAGAAAGATAAAAATTGATAGGAGTAACTGTTTTCGAGATATAAGCAAGAAACCAAAAAACTGTTACCTTAATTAAGCGCATGCATATAAGCAAATTTAGTACCATAAGTATTATTATTATTAATGTTATTGTTATTAATATGACGACTAAAGACGACTCTGAAAACTTTAGTGACTTTTATGTCTCCTCCTTTTTCCTCTACTAAAATGCTAGACCCAATTAATTTAGTTTAATTTCAGTTTTTCAAACATTTTATTTTAAAGCAAATTTTTGTTGAATATTATTAATATCCAACTCTATAACTCGCTTATGGTTGATCCTACAAGAAAAATGCAAATAACTATTTTGTTGCAAATTTTATCAGCTTTATTATTAGTAGAAAGATAAAAATTGATATGTTTTCGAGATATAAGCAAGAAACCAAAAAACTCTTACCTTAATTAAGCGCTTGCATATAAGCAAATTTAGTACTATTAGTATTATTATTATTAATGTTATTGTTATTAATATGACGACTAAAAACAACTTTGAAGACTTTGGTGATTTTTATGTCTTCTCCTTTTTTCTCTACTAAAGTGTTAGACCCAATTAATTTAGTTTAATTTCGGTTTTTCAAACATTTTATTTTAAAGCAAATTTTTGTTAAAGATTATTTATATCCAACTCTATAACTCGCTTATGGTTGGTCCTACAAAAGAAATGCAAATAACTATTTTGTATGAAATTTTATCAGCTTTAATTTTTAAAGAAAGATAAAAATTGAAAGGAGTAACTGTTTTCGAGATATAAGCAAGAAACCAAAAAACTGTTACCTTAATTAAGCGCATGCATACAAGCAAATTTAGTACTATAAGTATTATTATTATTATTAATGTTATTGTTATTAATATGACGACTAAAGACGACTCTGAAAACTTTAGTGACTGTTATGTCTCCTCCTTTTTCCTCTACTAAAATGCTAGACCCAATTAATTTAGTTTAATTTCAGTTTTTCAAACATTTTATCTTAAAGCAAATTTTTGTTAAAGATTATTTATATCCAACTCTATAACTCGCTTATGGTTGGTCCTACAAAAGAAATGCAAATAACTATTTTGTATGAAATTTTATCAGCTTTAATTTTTAAAGAAAGATAAAAATTGAAAGGAGTAACTGTTTTCGAGATATAAGCAAGAAACCAAAAAACTGTTACCTTAATTAAGCGCATGCATATAAGCAAATTAAGTACCATAAGTATTATTATTATTAATGTTATTGTTATTAATATGACGACTAAAGACGACTCTGAAAACTTTAGTGACTTTTATGTCTCCTCCTTTTTCCTCTACTAAAATGCTAGACCCAATTAATTTAGTTTAATTTCAGTTTTTCAAACATTTTATTTTAAAGCAAATTTTTGTTGAATATTATTAATATCCAACTCTATAACTCGCTTATGGTTGATCCTACAAGAAAAATGCAAATAACTATTTTGTTGCAAATTTTATCAGCTTTATTATTAGTAAAAAGATAAAAATTGATAGGAGTAACTGTTTTCGAGATATAAGCATGAAACCAAAAAACTCTTACCTTAATTAAGCGCTTGCATACAAGCAAATTTAGTACTATTAGTATTATTATTATTAATGTTATTGTTATTAATATGACGACTAAAAACAACTTTGAAAATTTTGGTGATTTTTATGTCTTCTCCTTTTTTCTCTACTAAAGTGTTAGACCCAATTAATTTAGTTTAATTTCGGTTTTTCAAACATTTTATTTTAAAGCAAATTTTTGTTAAAGATTATTTATATCCAACTCTATAACTCGCCTATGGTTTGTCCTACAAGAAATTTGCAAATAACTATTTTGTAGGAAATTTTATCCGCTTTAATTTTGAAAAAAAGATAAAATTTGATAGGAGTAACGGTTTTCGAGATATAAGCAAAAAACCAAAGTGAAAACTGTTACAGTTACTGAACAAAAATATAATACAGTTTTCAATGTTTGAGACGAAGTCGAAGATGCAGCATTTAAAAACGACTCTAAAGACTTCAGTGACTTTTATGTCACCTCCTTTTTCCTCTAATAAAGTGTTGGACCCAATAAATTAAGTGTATTTTAAATCACAAGACATTTTCTGTTAAAGCACTTTTTTTTTAAATATTAATTATTGTCAATCATATATCTCGCTTATGGTTAGTCCTACATAAAAAATGCAAATAACTATTTTGTAGGAAATTTTGTCAGCTTTAATTTTAGTAAAGAGATAAAAATTGATAGGAGTAACTGTTTTCGAGATATAAGCAAGAAACCAAAAAACTGTTACCTTAATTAAGCGCATGCATATAAGCAAATTTAGTACTATAAGTATTATTATTATTAATGTTATTGTTATTAATATAACGACTAAAGACGACTCTGAAAACTTTAGTGACTTTTATGTCTCCTCCTTTTTCCTCTACTAAAATGCTAGACCCAATTAATTTAGTTTAATTTCAGTTTTTCAAACATTTTATTTTAAAGCAAATTTTTGTTGAATATTATTAATATCCAACTCTATAACTCGTTTATGGTTGATCCTACAAGAAAAATGCAAATAACTATTTTGTTGCAAATTTTATCAGCTTTATTATTAGTAAAAAGATAAAAATTGATAGGAGTAACTTTTTTCGAGATATAAGCAAGAAACCATAAAACTCTTACCTTAATTAAGCGCTTGCATACAAGCAAATTTAGTACTATTAGTATTATTATTATTAATGTTATTGTTATTAATATGACGACTAAAAACAACTTTGAAGACTTTGGTGATTTTTATGTCTTCTCCTTTTTTCCCTACTAAAGTGTTAGACCCAATTAATTTAGTTTAATTTCGGTTTTACAAACATTTTATTTTAAAGCATATTTTTGTTAAAGATTATTTATATCCAACTCTATAACTCGCCTATGGTTCGTCCTACAGGACATTTGCAAATAACTATTTTGTAGGAAATTTTAGCCGCTTTAATTTTGAAAAAAAGATAAAATTTGATAGGAGTAACGGTTTTCGAAATATAAGCAAAAAACCAAAGTGAAAACTGTTACAGTTACTGAACAAAAATGTAATACAGTTTTCAATGTATGAGACGAAGTCGAAGATACAGCATTTAAAAACGACTCTAAAGACTTTAGTGACTTTTATGTCACCTCCTTTTTCCTCTAATAAAGTGTTGGACCCAATAAATTAAGTGTATTTTAAATCACAAGACATTTTCTGTTAAAGCACTTTTTTTTTAAATATTAATTATTTTCAATCATATATCTCGCTTATGGTTAGTCCTACATGAAAAATGCAAATAACTATTTTGTAGGAAATTTTGTCAGCTTTAATTTTAGTAAAGAGATAAAAATTGATAAGAGTAACTGTTTTCGAGATATAAGCAAGAAACCAAACAACTGTTACCTTAATCAAGCGTTTGCATATAAGCAAATTTAGTACTATTAGTATTATTATTATTAATGTTATTGTTATTAATTTGACGACTAAAAACAACTTTGAAGACTTTGGTGATTTTTATGTCTTCTCCTTTTTTCTCTACTAAAGTGTTAGACCCAATTAATTTAGTTTAATTTCGGTTTTTCAAACATTTTATTTTAAAGCAAATTTTTGTTAAAGATTATTTATATCCAACTCTATAACTCGCTTATGGTTGGTCCTACAAAAGAAATGCAAATAACTATTTTGTATGAAATTTTATCAGCTTTAATTTTTAAAGAAAGATAAAAATTGATAGGAGTAACTGTTTTCGAGATATAAGCAAGAAACCAAAAAACTCTTACCTTAATTAAGCGCTTGCATATAAGCAAATTTAGTACTATTAGTATTATTATTATTAATGTTATTGTTATTAATATGACGACTAAAAACAACTTTGAAGACTTTGGTGATTTTTATGTCTTCTCCTTTTTTCTCTACTAAAGTGTTAGACCCAATTAATTTAGTTTAATTTCGGTTTTTCAAACATTTTATTTTAAAGCAAATTTTTGTTAAAGATTATTTATATCCAACTCTATAACTCGCCTATGGTTCGTCCTACAGGACATTTGCAAATAACTATTTTGTAGGAAATTTTATCCGCTTTAATTTTGAAAAAAAAAGATAAAATTTGATAGAAGTAACGGTTTTTTGAAATATAAGCAAAAAACCAAAGTGAAAACTGTTACAGTTACTGAACAAAAATGTAATACAGTTTTCAATGTTTGAGACGAAGTCGAAGATGCAGCATTTAAAAACGACTCTAAAGACTTCAGTGACTTTTATGTCATCTCCTTTTTCCTCTAATAAAGTGTTGGACCCAATAAATTAAGTGTATTTTAAATCACAAGACATTTTCTGTTAAAGCACTTTTTTTTTAAATATTAATTATTTTCAATCATATATCTCGCTTATGGTTAGTCCAACATGAAAAATGCAAATAACTATTTTGTAGGAAATTTTATCAGCTTTAATTTTAGTAAAGAGATAAAAATTGATAAGAGTAACTGTTTTCGAGATATAAGCAAGAAACCAAACAACTGTTACCTTAATTAAGCGTTTGCATATAAGCAAATTTAGTACTATTAGTATTATTATTATTAATGTTATTGTTATTAATATGACGACTAAAAACTACTTTAAAGACTTTGGTGATTTTTATGTCTTTTCCTTTTTTCTCTACTAAAGTGTTAGACACAATTAATGTAGTTTAATTTCGGTTTTTCAAACATTTTATTTTAAAGCAAATTTTTGTTAAAGATTATTTATAGCCAACTCTATAACTCGCTTATAGTTGGTCCTACAAAAGAAATGCAAATAACTATTTTGTATGAAATTTTATCAGCTTTAATTTTTAAAGAAAGATAAAAATTGATAGGAGTAACTGTTTTCGAGATATAAGCAAGAAACCAAAAAACTGTTACCTTAATTAAGCGCATGCATATAAGCAAATTTAGTACCATAAGTATTATTATTATTAATGTTATTGTTATTAATATGACGACTAAAGACGACTCTGAAAACTTTAGTGACTTTTATGTCTCCTCCTTTTTCCTCTACTAAAATGCTAGACCCAATTAATTTAGTTTAATTTCAGTTTTTCAAACATTTTATTTTAAAGCAAATTTTTGTTGAATATTATTAATATCCAACTCTATAACTCGCTTATGGTTGATCCTACAAGAAAAATGCAAATAACTATTTTGTTGCAAATTTTATCAGCTTTATTATTAGTAAAAAGATAAAAATTGATAGGAGTAACTGTTTTCGAGATATAAGCAAGAAACCAAAAAACTCTTACCTTAATTAAGCGCTTGCATATAAGCAAATTTAGTACTATTAGTATTATTATTATTAATGTTATTGTTATTAATATGACGACTAAAAACAACTTTGAAGACTTTGGTGATTTTTATGTTTTCTCCTTTTTTCTCTACTAAAGTGTTAGACCCAATTAATTTAGTTTAATTTCGGTTTTTCAAACATTTTATTTTAAAGCAAATTTTTGTTAAAGATTATTTATATCCAACTCTATAACTCGCCTATGGTTCGTCCTACAGGACATTTGCAAATAACTAATTTGTAGAAAATTTTATCCGCTTTAATTTTGAAAAAAAGATAAAATTTGATAGGAGTAACGGTTTTCGAAATATAAGCAAAAAACCAAAGTGAAAACTGTTACAGTTACTGAACAAAAATGTAATACAGTTATCAATGTTTGAGACGAAGTCGAAGATGCAGCATTTAAAAACGACTCTAAAGACTTCAGTGACTTTTATGTCACCTCCTTTTTCCTCTAATAAAGGGTTGGACCCAATAAATTAAGTGTATTTTAAATCACAAGACATTTTCTGTTAAAGCACTTTTTTTTTAAATATTAATTATTTTCAATCATATATCTCGCTTATGGTTAGTCCTTCATGAAAAATGCAAAAAACTATTTTGTAGGAAATTTTGTCAGCATTAATTTTAGTAAAGAGATAAAAATTGATAAGAGTAACTGTTTTCGAGATATAAGCAAGAAACCAAACAACTGTTACCTTAATTAAGCGTTTGCATATAAGCAAATTTAGTACTATTAGTATTATTATTATTAATGTTATTGTTATTAATATGACGACTAAAAACAACTTTGAAGAATTTGGTGATTTTTATGTCTTCTCCTTTTTTCTCTACTAAAGTGTTAGACCCAATTAATTTAGTTTAATTTCGGTTTTTCAAACATTTTATTTTAAAGCATATTTTTGTTAAAGATTATTTATATCCAACTCTATAACTCGCCTATGGTTCGTCCTACAGGACATTTGCAAATAACTATTTTGTAGGAAATTTTAGCCGCTTTAATTTTGAAAAAAAGATAAAATTTGATAGGAGTAACGGTTTTCGAAATATAAGCAAAAAACCAAAGTGAAAACTGTTACAGTTACTGAACAAAAATGTAATACAGTTTTCAATGTATGAGACGAAGTCGAAGATGCAGCATTTAAAAACGACTCTAAAGACTTCAGTGACTTTTATGTCACCTCCTTTTTCCTCTAATAAAGTGTTGGACCCAATAAATTAAGTGTATTTTAAATCACAAGACATTTTCTGTTAAAGCACTTTTTTTTTAAATATTAATTATTTTCAATCATATATCTCGCTTATGGTTAGTCCTACATGAAAAATGCAAATAACTATTTTGTAGGAAATTGTGTCAGCTTTAATTTTAATAAAAAGATAAAAATTGATAGGAGTAACTGTTTTCGAGATATAAGCAAGAAACAAAACAACTGTTACCTTAATTAAGCGTTTGCATATAAGCAAATTTAGTACTATTAGTATTATTATTATTAATGTTATTGTTATTAATATGACGACTAAAGACGACTCTGAAACCTTTAGTGACTTTTATGTCTTCTCCTTTTTCCTCTACTAAAGTGTTAGACCCAATTAATTTAGTTTAATTTCAGTTATTCAAACATTTTATTTTAAAGCAAATTTTTGTAAAAGAATATTTATATCCAACTCTATAACTCGCTTATGGTTGGTTCTACAAAAGAAATGCGAATAACTATTTTGTAGGAAATTTTATCAGCTTTAATTTTTAAAGAAAGATAAAAATTGATAGGAGTAACTGTTTTCGAGATATAAGCAAGAAACCAAAAACTGTTACCTTAATTAAGCGCTTGTATATAAGCAAATTTAGTACTATTAGTATTATTTTTATTAATGTTATTGTTATTAATATGACGACTAAAAACAACTTTGAAGACTTTGGTGATTTTTATGTCTTCTCCTTTTTTCTCTACTAAAGTGTTAGTCATAATTAATTTAGTTTAATTTCGGTTTTTCAAACATTTTATTTTAAAGCAAATTTTTGTTAAAGATTATTTATATCCAACTCTATAACTCGCCTATGGTTCGTCCTACAGGACATTTGCAAATAACTATTTTGTAGGAAATTTTATCCGCTTTAATTTTGAAAAAAACATAAAATTTGATAGGAGTAACGGTTTTCGAAATATAAGCAAAAAACCAAAGTGAAAACTGTTACAGTTACTGAACAAAAATGTAATAGAGTTTTCAATGTTTGAGACGAAGTCGAAGATGCAGCATTTAAAAACGACTCTAAAGACTTCAGTGACTTTTATGTCACCTCCTTTTTTCTCTAATAAAGTGTTGGACCCAATAAATTAAGTGTATTTTAAATCACAAGACATTTTCTGTTAAAGCACTTTTTTTTTAAATATTAATTATTTTCAATCATATATCTCGCTTATGGTTAGTCCTACATGGAAAATGCAAATAACTATTTTGTAGGAAATTTTGTCAGCTTTAATTTTAGTAAAGAGATAAAAATTGATAAAAGTAACTGTTTTCGAGATATAAGCAAGAAACCAAACAACTGTTACCTTAATTAAGCGTTTGCATATAAGCAAATTTAGTACTATTAGTATTATTATTATTAATGTTATTGTTATTAATATGACGACTAAAAACAACTTTGAAGACTTTGGTGATTTTTATGTCTTCTCCTTTTTTCTCTACTAAAGTGTTAGACCCAATTAATTTAGTTTAATTTCGGTTTTTTAAACATTTTATTTTAAAGCAAATTTTTGTTAAAGATTATTTATATCCAACTCTATAACTCGCTTATGGTTGGTCCTACAAAAGAAATGCAAATAACTATTTTGTATGAAATTTTATCAGCTTTAATTTTTAGAGAAAGATAAAAATTGATAGGAGTAACTGTTTTCGAGATATAAGCAAGAAACTAAAAAACTGTTACCTTAATTAAGCGCATGCATATAAGCAAATTTAGTACTATAAGTATTATTATTATTAATGTTATTGTTATTAATATGACGACTAAAGACGACTCTGAAAACTTTAGTGATTTTTATGTCTCCTCCTTTTTCCTCTACTAAAATGCTAGACCCAATTAATTTAGTTTAATTTCAGTTTTTCAAACATTTTATTTTAAAGCAAATTTTTGTTAAAAATTATTTATATCCAACTCTATAACTCGCCTATGGTTCGTCCTACAGGAAATTTGCAAATAACTATTTTGTAGGAAATTTTATCCGCTTTAATTTTGAAAAAAAGATAAAATTTGATAGGAGTAACGGTTTTTGAAATATAAGCAAAAAACCAAAGTGAAAACTGTTACAGTTACTGAACAAAAATGTAATACAGGTTTCAATGTTTGAGACGAAGTCGAAGATGCAGCATTTAAAAACGACTCTAAAGACTTCAGTGACTTTTATGTCACCTCCTTTTTCCTCTAATAAAGTGTTGGACCCAATAAATTAAGTGTATTTTAAATCACAAGACATTTTCTGTTAAAGCACTTTTTTTTTAAATATTAATTATTTTCAATCATATATCTCGCTTATGGTTGATCCTACAAGAAAAATGCAAATAACTATTTTGTTGCAAATTTTATCAGCTTTATTATTAGTAAACAGATAAAAATTGATAGGAGTAACTGTTTTCGAGATATAAGCATGAAACCAAAAAACTCTTACCTTAATTAAGCGCTTGCATATAAGCAAATTTAGTACTATTAGTATTATTATTATTAATGTTATTGTTATTAATATGACGACTAAAAACAACTTTGAAGACTTTGGTGATTTTTATGTCTTCTCCTTTTTTCTCTACTAAAGTGTTAGATCCAATTAATTTAGTTTAATTTCGGTTTTTCAAACATTTTATTTTAAAGCAAATTTTTGTTAAAGATTATTTATATCCAACTCTATAACTCGCCTATGGTTCGTCCTACAGGAAATTTGCAAATAACTATTTTGTAGGAAATTTTATCCGCTTTAATTTTGAAAAAAAGATAAAATTTGATAGGAGTAACGGTTTTCGAGATATAAGCAAAAAACCAAAGTGAAAACTGTTACAGTTACTGAACAAAAATGTAATACAGTTTTCAATGTTTGAGACGAAGTCGAAGATGCAGCATTTAAAAACGACTCTAAAGACTTCAGTGACTTTTATGTCACCTCCTTTTTCCTCTAATAAAGTGTTGGACCCAATAAATTAAGTGTATTTTAAATCACAAGACATTTTCTGTTAAAGCACTTTTTTTTTAAATATTAATTATTGTCAATCATATATCTCGCTTATGGTTAGTCCTACATGAAAAATGCAAATAACTATTTTGTAGGAAATTTTTGTCAGCTTTAATTTTAGTAAAGAGATAAAAATTGATAGGAGTAACTGTTTTCGAGATATAAGCAAGAAACCAAAAAACTGTTACCTTAATTAAGCGCATGCATATAAGCAAATTTAGTACTATTAGTATTATTATTATTAATGTTATTGTTATTAATATGACGACTAAAAACAACTTTGAAGACTTTGGTGATTTTTATGTCTTCTCCTTTTTTCTCTACTAAAGTGTTAGACCCAATTAATTTAGTTTAATTTCGGTTTTTCAAACATTTTATTTTAAAGCAAATTTTTGTTAAAGATTATTTATATCCAACTCTATAACTCGCTTATGGTTGGTCCTACAAAAGAAATGCAAATAACTATTTTGTATGAAATTTTATCAGCTTTAATTTTTAAAGAAAGATAAAAATTGATAGGAGTAACTGTTTTCGAGATATAAGCAAGAAACCAAAAAACTCTTACCTTAATTAAGCGCTTGCATATAAGCAAATTTAGTACTATTAGTATTATTATTATTAATGTTATTGTTATTAATATGACGACTAAAAACAACTTTGAAGACTTTGGTGATTTTTATGTCTTCTCCTTTTTTCTCTACTAAAGTGTTAGACCCAATTAATTTAGTTTAATTTCGGTTTTTCAAACATTTTATTTTAAAGCAAATTTTTGTTAAAGATTATTTATATCCAACTCTATAACTCGCTTATGGTTGGTCCTACAAAAGAAATGCAAATAACTATTTTGTATGAAATTTTATCAGATTTAATTTTTAAAGAAAGATAAAAATTGATAGGAGTAACTGTTTTCGAGATATAAGCAAGAAACCAAAAAACTGTTACCTTAATTAATTTAGTTTAATTTCGGTTTTTCAAACATTTTATTTTAAAGCAAATTTTTGTTAAAGATTATTTATATCCAACTCTATAACTCGCTTATGGTTGGTCCTACAAAAGAAATGCAAATAACTATTTTGTATGAAATTTTATCAGCTTTAATTTTTAAAGAAAGATAAAAATTGATAGGAGTAACTGTTTTCGAGATATAAGCAAGAAACCAAAAAACTCTTACCTTAATTAAGCGCTTGCATATAAGCAAATTTAGTACTATTAGTATTATTATTATTAATGTTATTGTTATTAATATGACGACTAAAAACAACTTTGAAGACTTTGGTGATTTTTATGTCTTCTCCTTTTTCCTCTAATAAAGTGTTGGACCCAATAAATTAAGTGTATTTTAAATCACAAGACATTTTTTGTTAAAGCACTTTTTTTTTAAATATTAATTATTTTCAATCATATATCTCGCTTATGGTTAGTCCTACATGAAAAATGCAAATAACTATTTTGTAGGAAATTTTGTCAGCTTTAATTTTAGTAAAGAGATAAAAATTGATAAGAGTAACTGTTTTCGAGATATAAGCAAGAAACCAAACAACTGTTACCTTAATTAAGCGTTTGCATATAAGCAAATTTAGTACTATTAGTATTATTATTATTAATGTTATTGTTATTAATATGACGACTAAAAACAACTTTAAAGACTTTGGTGATTTTTATGTCTTCTCCTTTTTTCTCTACTAAAGTGTTAGACCCAATTAATTTAGTTTAATTTCGGTTTTTACAAACATTTTATTTTAAAGCAAATTTTTGTTAAAGATTATTTATATCCAACTCTATAACTCGCTTATGGTTGGTCCTACAAAAGAAATGCAAATAACTATTTTGTATGAAATTTTATCAGATTTAATTTTTAAAGATAGATAAAAATTGATAGGAGTAACTGTTTTCGAGATATAAGCAAGAAACCAAAAAACTGTTACCTTAATTAATTTAGTTTAATTTCGGTTTTTCAAACATTTTATTTTAAAGCAAATTTTTGTTAAAGATTATTTATATCCAACTCTATAACTCGCCTATGGTTCGTCCTACAGGACATTTGCAAATAACTATTTTGTAGGAAATTTTATCCGCTTTAATTTTGAAAAAAAGATAAAATTTGATAGGAGTAACGGTTTTTGAAATATAAGCAAAAAACCAAAGTGAAAACTGTTACAGTTACTGAACAAAAATGTAATACAGGTTTCAATGTTTGAGACGAAGTCGAAGATGCAGCATTTAAAAACGACTCTAAAGACTTCAGTGACTTTTATGTCACCTCCTTTTTCCTCTAATAAAGTGTTGGACCCAATAAATTAAGTGTATTTTAAATCACAAGACATTTTCTGTTAAAGCACTTTTTTTTTAAATATTAATTATTTTCAATCATATATCTCGCTTATGGTTAGTCCTACATGAAAAATGCAAATAATTATTTTGTAGGAAATTTTGTCAGCTTTAATTTTAGTAAAGAGATAAAAATTGATAAGAGTAACTGTTTTCGAGATATAAGCAAGAAACCAAACAACTGTTACCTTAATTAAGCGTTTGCATATAAGCAAATTTAGTACTATTAGTATTATTATTATTAATGTTATTGTTATTAATATGACGACTAAAAACAACTTTAAAGACTTTGGTGATTTTTATGTCTTCTCCTTTTTTCTCTACTAAAGTGTTAGACCCAATTAATTTAGTTTAATTTCGGTTTTTCAAACATTTTATTTTAAAGCAAATTTTTGTTAAAGATTATTTATATCCAACTCTATAACTCGCTTATGGTTGGTCCTACAGGACATTTGCAAATAACTAATTTGTAGAAAATTTTATCCGCTTTAATTTTGAAAAAAAGATAAAATTTGATAGGAGTAACGGTTTTCGAAATATAAGCAAAAAACCAAAGTGAAAACTGTTACAGTTACTGAACAAAAATGTAATACAGTTATCAATGTTTGAGACGAAGTCGAAGATGCAGCATTTAAAAACGACTCTAAAGACTTCAGTGACTTTTATGTCACCTCCTTTTTCCTCTAATAAAGTGTTGGACTCAATAAATTAAGTGTATTTTAAATCACAAGACATTTTCTGTTAAAGCACTTTTTTTTTAAATATTAATTATTTTCAATCATATATCTCGCTTATGGTTAGTCCTACATGAAAAATGCAAATAACTATTTTGTAGGAAATTGTGTCAGCTTTAATTTTAATAAAAAGATAAAAATTGATAGGAGTAACTGTTTTCGAGATATAAGCAAGAAACAAAACAACTGTTACCTTAATTAAGCGTTTGCATATAAGCAAATTTAGTACTATTAGTATTATTATTATTAATGTTATTGTTATTAATATGACGACTAAAGACGACTCTGAAACCTTTAGTGACTTTTATGTCTTCTCCTTTTTCCTCTACTAAAGTGTTAGACCCAATTAATTTAGTTTAATTTCAGTTATTCAAACATTTTATTTTAAAGCAAATTTTTGTTAAAGAATATTTATATCCAACTCTATAACTCGCTTATGGTTGGTTCTACAAAAGAAATGCGAATAACTATTTTGTAGGAAATTTTATCAGCTCTAATTTTTAAAGAAAGATAAAAATTGATAGGAGTAACTGTTTTCGAGATATAAGCAAGAAACCAAAAACTGTTACCTTAATTAAGCGCTTGTATATAAGCAAATTTAGTACTATTAGTATTATTTTTATTAATGTTATTGTTATTAATATGACGACTAAAAACAACTTTGAAGACTTTGGTGATTTTTATGTCTTCTCCTTTTTTCTCTACTAAAGTGTTAGTCATAATTCATTTAGTTTAATTTCGGTTTTTCAAACATTTTATTTTAAAGCAAATTTTTGTTAAAGATTATTTATATCCAACTCTATAACTCGCCTATGGTTCGTCCTACAGGACATTTGCAAATAACTATTTTGTAGGAAATTTTATCCGCTTTAATTTTGAAAAAAACATAAAATTTGATAGGAGTAACGGTTTTCGAAATATAAGCAAAAAACCAAAGTGAAAACTGTTACAGTTACTGAACAAAAATGTAATAGAGTTTTCAATGTTTGAGACGAAGTCGAAGATGCAGCATTTAAAAACGACTCTAAAGACTTCAGTGACTTTTATGTCACCTCCTTTTTTTTCTAATAAAGTGTTGGACCCAATAAATTAAGTGTATTTTAAATCACAAGACATTTTCTGTTAAAGCACTTTTTTTTTAAATATTAATTATTTTCAATCATATATCTCGCTTATGGTTAGTCCTACATGGAAAATGCAAATAACTATTTTGTAGGAAATTTTGTCAGCTTTAATTTTAGTAAAGAGATAAAAATTGATAAAAGTAACTGTTTTCGAGATATAAGCAAGAAACCAAACAACTGTTACCTTAATTAAGCGTTTGCATATAAGCAAATTTAGTACTATTAGTATTATTATTATTAATGTTATTGTTATTAATATGACGACTAAAAACAACTTTGAAGACTTTGGTGATTTTTATGTCTTCTCCTTTTTTCTCTACTAAAGTGTTAGACCCAATTAATTTAGTTTAATTTCGGTTTTTTAAACATTTTATTTTAAAGCAAATTTTTGTTAAAGATTATTTATATCCAACTCTATAACTCGCTTATGGTTGGTCCTACAAAAGAAATGCAAATAACTATTTTGTATGAAATTTTATCAGCTTTAATTTTTAAAGAAAGATAAAAATTGATAGGAGTAACTGTTTTCGAGATATAAGCAAGAAACTAAAAAACTGTTACCTTAATTAAGCGCATGCATATAAGCAAATTTAGTACTATAAGTATTATTATTATTAATGTTATTGTTATTAATATGACGACTAAAGACGACTCTGAAAACTTTAGTGATTTTTATGTCTCCTCCTTTTTCCTCTACTAAAATGCTAGACCCAATTAATTTAGTTTAATTTCAGTTTTTCAAACATTTTATTTTAAAGCAAATTTTTGTTAAAAATTATTTATATCCAACTCTATAACTCGCCTATGGTTCGTCCTACAGGAAATTTGCAAATAACCATTTTGTAGGAAATTTTATCCGCTTTTATTTTGAAAAAAAGATAAAATTTGATAGGAGTAACGGTTTTCGAGATATAAGCAAAAAACCAAAGTAAAAACTGTTACAGTTACTGAACAAAAATGTAATACAGTTTTCAATGTTTGAGACGAAGTCGAAGATGCAGCATTTAAAAACGACTCTAAAGACTTCAGTGACTTTTATGTCACCTCCTTTTTCCTCTAATAAAGTGTTAGACCCAATAAATTAAGTGTATTTTAAATCACAAGACATTTTCTGTTAAAGCACTTTTTTTTTAAATATTAATTATTGTCAATCATATATCTCGCTTATGGTTAGTCCTACATGAAAAATGCAAATAACTATTTTGTAGGAAATTTTTGTCAGCTTTAATTTTAGTAAAGAGATAAAAATTGATAGGAGTAACTGTTTTCGAGATATAAGCAAGAAACCAAAAAACTGTTACCTTAATTAAGCGCATGCATATAAGCAAATTTAGTACTATAAGTACTATTATTATTAATGTTATTGTTATTAATATGACGACTAAAGACGACTCTGAAAACTTTAGTGACTTTTATGTCTCCTCCTTTTTCCTCTACTAAAATGCTAGACCCAATTAATTTAGTTTAATTTCAGTTTTTCAAACATTTTATTTTAAAGCAAATTTTTGTTGAATATTATTAATATCCAACTCTATAACTCGCTTATGGTTGATCCTACAAGAAAAATGCAAATAACTATTTTGTTGCAAATTTTATCAGCTTTATTATTAGTAAACAGATAAAAATTGATAGGAGTAACTGTTTTCGAGATATAAGCATGAAACCAAAAAACTCTTACCTTAATTAAGCGCTTGCATATAAGCAAATTTAGTACTATTAGTATTATTATTATTAATGTTATTGTTATTAATATGACGACTAAAAACAACTTTGAAGACTTTGGTGATTTTTATGTTTTCTCCTTTTTTCTCTACTAAAGTGTTAGATCCAATTAATTTAGTTTAATTTCGGTTTTTCAAACATTTTATTTTAAAGCAAATTTTTGTTAAAGATTATTTATATCCAACTCTATAACTCGCCTATGGTTCGTCCTACAGGAAATTTGCAAATAACTATTTTGTAGGAAATTTTATCCGCTTTAATTTTGAAAAAAAGATAAAATTTGATAGGAGTAACGGTTTTCGAGATATAAGCAAAAAACCAAAGTGAAAACTGTTACAGTTACTGAACAAAAATGTAATACAGTTTTCAATGTTTGAGACGAAGTCGAAGATGCAGCATTTAAAAACGACTCTAAAGACTTCAGTGACTTTTATGTCACCTCCTTTTTCCTCTAATAAAGTGTTGGACCCAATAAATTAAGTGTATTTTAAATCACAAGACATTTTCTGTTAAAGCACTTTTTTTTTAAATATTAATTATTTTCAATCATATATCTCGCTTATGGTTAGTCCTACATGAAAAATGCAAATAACTATTTTGTAGGAAATTTTGTCAGCTTTAATTTTAGTAAAAAGATAAAAATTGATAAGAGTAACTGTATTCGAGATATAAGCAAGAAACCAAACAACTGTTACCTTAATTAAGCGTTTGCATATAAGCAAATTTAGTACTATTAGTATTATTATTATTAATGTTATTGTTATTAATATGACGACTAAAAACAACTTTGAAGACTTTGGTGATTTTTATGTCTTCTCCTTTTTTCTCTACTAAAGTGTTAGACCCAATTAATTTAGTTTAATTTCGGTTTTTCAAACATTTTATTTTAAAGCAAATTTTTGTTAAATATTATTTATATCCAACTCTATAACTCGCTTATGGTTGGTCCTACAAAAGAAATGCAAATAACTATTTTGTATGAAATTTTATCAGCTTTAATTTTTAAAGAAAGATAAAAATTGATAGGAGTAACTGTTTTCGAGATATAAGCAAGAAACCAAAAAACTCTTACCTTAATTAAGCGCTTGCATATAAGCAAATTTAGTACTATTAGTATTATTATTATTAATGTTATTGTTATTAATATGACGACTAAAAACAACTTTGAAGACTTTGGTGATTTTTATGTCTTCTCCTTTTTTCTCTACTAAAGTGTTAGACCCAATTAATTTAGTTTAATTTCGGTTTTTCAAACATTTTATTTTAAAGCAAATTTTTGTTAAAGATTATTTATATCCAACTCTATAACTCGCCTATGGTTCGTCCTACAGGACATTTGCAAATAACTATTTTGTAGGAAATTTTATCCGCTTTAATTTTGAAAAAAAGATAAAATTTGATAGGAGTAACGGTTTTTGAAATATAAGCAAAAAACCAAAGTGAAAACTGTTACAGTTACTGAACAAAAATGTAATACAGTTTTCAATGTTTGAGACGAAGTCGAAGATGCAGCATTTAAAAACGACTCTAAAGACTTCAGTGACTTTTATGTCACCTCCTTTTTCCTCTAATAAAGTGTTGGACCCAATAAATTAAGTGTATTTTAAATCACAAGACATTTTCTGTTAAAGCACTTTTTTTTTAAATATTAATTATTTTCAATCATATATCTCGCTTATGGTTAGTCCTACATGAAAAATGCAAATAACTATTTTGTAGGAAATTTTGTCAGCTTTAATTTTAGTAAAGAGATAAAAATTGATAAGAGTAACTGTTTTCGAGATATAAGCAAGAAACCAAACAACTGTTACCTTAATTAAGCGTTTGCATATAAGCAAATTTAGTACTATTAGTATTATTATTATTAATGTTATTGTTATTAATATGACGACTAAAAACAACTTTAAAGACTTTGGTGATTTTTATGTCTTCTCCTTTTTTCTCTACTAAAGTGTTAGACCCAATTAATTTAGTTTAATTTCGGTTTTTACAAACATTTTATTTTAAAGCAAATTTTTGTTAAAGATTATTTATATCCAACTCTATAACTCGCTTATGGTTGGTCCTACAAAAGAAATGCAAATAACTATTTTGTATGAAATTTTATCAGATTTAATTTTTAAAGAAAGATAAAAATTGATAGGAGTAACTGTTTTCGAGATATAAGCAAGAAACCAAAAAACTGTTACCTTAATTAATTTAGTTTAATTTCGGTTTTTCAAACATTTTATTTTAAAGCAAATTTTTGTTAAAGATTATTTATATCCAACTCTATAACTCGCCTATGGTTCGTCCTACAGGACATTTGCAAATAACTATTTTGTAGGAAATTTTATCCGCTTTAATTTTGAAAAAAAGATAAAATTTGATAGGAGTAACGGTTTTTGAAATATAAGCAAAAAACCAAAGTGAAAACTGTTACAGTTACTGAACAAAAATGTAATACAGTTTTCAATGTTTGAGACGAAGTCGAAGATGCAGCATTTAAAAACGACTCTAAAGACTTCAGTGACTTTTATGTCACCTCCTTTTTCCTCTAATAAAGTGTTGGACCCAATAAATTAAGTGTATTTTAAATCACAAGACATTTTCTGTTAAAGCACTTTTTTTTTAAATATTAATTATTTTCAATCATATATCTCGCTTATGGTTAGTCCTACATGAAAAATGCAAATAACTATTTTGTAGGAAATTTTGTCAGCTTTAATTTTAGTAAAGAGATGAAAATTGATAAGAGTAACTGTTTTCGAGATATAAGCAAGAAACCAAACAACTGTTACCTTAATTAAGCGTTTGCATATAAGCAAATTTAGTACTATTAGTATTATTATTATTAATGTTATTGTTATTAATATGACGACTAAAAACAACTTTAAAGACTTTGGTGATTTTTATGTCTTCTCCTTTTTTCTCTACTAAAGTGTTAGACCCAATTAATTTAGTTTAATTTCGGTTTTTCAAACATTTTATTTTAAAGCAAATTTTTGTTAAAGATTATTTATATCCAACTCTATAACTCGCTTATGGTTGGTCCTACAAAAGAAATGCAAATAACTATTTTGTATGAAATTTTATCAGATTTAATTTTTAAAGAAAGATAAAAATTGATAGGAGTAACTGTTTTCGAGATATAAGCAAGAAACCAAAAAACTGTTACCTTAATTAAGCGCATGCATATAAGCAAATTTAGTACCATAAGTATTATTATTATTAATGTTATTGTTATTAATAAGGCAACTAAAGACGACTTTGAAAACTTTAGTGACTTTTATGTCTCCTCCTTTTTCCTCTACTAAAATGCTAGACCCAATTAATTTAGTTTAATTTCAGTTTTTCAAACATTTTATTTTAAAGCAAATTTTTGTTGAATATTATTAATATCCAACTCTATAACTCGCTTATGGTTGATCCTACAAGAAAAATGCAAATAACTATTTTGTTGCAAATTTTATCAGCTTTATTATTAGTAAAAAGATAAAAATTGATAGGAGTAACTGTTTTCGAGATATAAGCAAGAAACCAAAAAACTCTTACCTTAATTAAGCGCTTGCATATAAGCAAATTTAGTACTATTAGTATTATTATTATTAATGTTATTGTTATTAATATGACGACTAAAAACAACTTTGAAGACTTTGGTGATTTTTAAGTCTTCTCCTTTTTTCTCTACTAAAGTGTTAGACCCAATTAATTTAGTTTAATTTCGGTTTTTCAAACATTTTATTTTAAAGCAAATTTTTGTTAAAGATTATTTATATCCAACTCTATAACTCGCCTATGGTTCGTCCTACAGGACATTTGCAAATAACTATTTTGTAGGAAATTTTATCCGCTTTAATTTTGAAAAAAAGATAAAATTTGATAGGAGTAACGGTTTTCGAAATATAAGCAAAAAACCAAAGTGAAAACTGTTACAGTTACTGAACAAAAATGTAATACAGTTTTCAATGTTTGAGACGAAGTCGAAGATGCAGCATTTAAAAACGACTCTAAAGACTTCAGTGACTTTTATGTCACCTCCTTTTTCCTCTAATAAAGTGTTGGACCCAATAAATTAAGTGTATTTTAAATCACAAGACATTTTCTGTTAAAGCACTTTTTTTTTAAATAATAATTATTTTCAATCATATATCTCGCTTATGGTTAGTCCTACATGAAAAATGCAAATAACTATTTTGTAGGAAATTTTGTCAGCTTTAATTTTAGTAAAGAGATAAAAATTGATAAGAGTAACTGTTTTCGAGATATAAGCAAGAAACCAAACAACTGTTACCTTAATTAAGCGTTTGCATATAAGCAAATTTAGTACTATTAGTATTATTATTATTAATGTTATTGTTATTAATATGACGACTAAAAACAACTTTGAAGACTTTGGTGATTTTTATGTCTTCTCCTTTTTTCTCTACTAAAGTGTTAGACCCAATTAATTTAGTTTAATTTCGGTTTTTCAAACATTTTATTTTAAAGCAAATTTTTGTTAAAGATTATTTATATCCAACTCTATAACTCGCTTATGGTTGGTTCTACAAAAGAAATGCAAATAATTATTTTGTATGAAATTTTATCAGCTTTAATTTTTAAAAAAAGATAAAAATTGATAGGAGTAACTGTTTTCGAGATATAAGCAAGAAACCAAAAAACTGTTACCTTAATTAAGCGCATGCATATAAGCAAATTTAGTACTATAAGTATTATTATTATTAATGTTATTGTTATTAATATGACGACTAAAGACGACTCTGAAAACTTTAGTGACTTTTATGTCTCCTCCTTTTTCCTCTACTAAAATGCTAGACCCAATTAATTTAGTTTAATTTCAGTTTTTCAAACATTATATTTTAAAGCAAATTTTTGTTAAAAATTATTTATATCCAACTCTATAACTCGCCTATGGTTCGTCCTACAGGAAATTTGCAAATAACTATTTTGTAGGAAATGTTATCCGCTTTAATTTTGAAAAAAAGATAAAATTTTATAGGAGTAACGGTTTTCGAGATATAAGCAAAAAACCAAAGTGAAAACTGTTACAGTTACTGAACAAAAATGTAATACAGTTTTCAATGTTTGAGACGAAGTCGAAGATGCAGCATTTAAAAACGACTCTAAAGACTTCAGTGACTTTTATGTCACCTCCTTTTTCCTCTAATAAAGTATTATACCCAATAAATTAAGTGTATTTTAAATCACAAGACATTTTCTGTTAAAGCACTTTTTTTTTAAATATTAATTATTGTCAATCATATATCTCGCTTATGGTTAGTCCTACATAAAAAATGCAAATAACTATTTTGTAGGAAATTTTGTCAGCTTTAATTTTAGTAAAGAGATAAAAATTGATAGGAGTAACTGTTTTCGAGATATAAGCAAGAAACCAAAAAACTGTTACCTTAATTAAGCGCATGCATATAAGCAAATTTAGTACTATAAGTATTATTATTATTAATGTTATTGTTATTAATATGACGACTAAAGACGACTCTGAAAACTTTAGTGACTTTTATGTCTTCTCCTTTTTCCTCTACTAAAATGCTAGACTCAATTAATTTAGTTTAATTTCAGTTTTTCAAACATTTTATTTTAAAGCAAATTTTTGTTGAATATTATTAATATCCAACTCTATAACTCGCTTATGGTTGATCCTACAAGAAAAATGCAAATAACTATTTTGTTGCAAATTTTATCGGCTTTATTATTAGTAAAAAGATAAAAATTGATAGGAGTAACTGTTTTCGAGATATAAGCAAGAAACCAAAAACTCTTACCTTAATTAAGCGCTTGCATATAAGCAAATTTAGTACTATTAGTATTATTATTATTAATGTTATTGTTATTAATATGACGACTAAAAACAACTTTAAAGACTTTGGTGATTTTTATGTCTTCTCCTTTTTTCTCTACTAAAGTGTTAGACCCAATTAATTTAGTTTAATTTCGGTTTTTCAAACATTTTATTTTAAAGCAAATTTTTGTTAAAGATTATTTATATCCAACTCTATAACTCGCCTATGGTTTGTCCTACAGGAAATTTGCAAATAACTATTTTGTAGGAAATTTTATCCGCTTTAATTTTAAAAAAAAGATAAAATTTGATAGGAGTAACGGTTTTCGAGATATAAGCAAAAAACCAAAGTGAAAACTGTTACAGTTACTGAACAAAAATGTAATACAATTTTCAATGTTTGAGACGAAGTCGAAGATGCAGCATTTAAAAACGACTCTAAAAACTTCAGTGACTTTTATGTCACCTCCTTTTTCCTCTAATAAATTGTTGGACCCAATAAATTAAGTGTATTTTAAATCACAAGACATTTTCTGTTAAAGCACTTTTTTTTTAAATATTAATTATTTTCAATCATATATCTCGCTTATGGTTAGTCCTACATGAAAAATGCAAATAACTATTTTGTAGGAAATTTTGTCAGCTTTAATTTTAGTGAAGAGATAAAAATTGATAGGAGTAACTGTTTTCGAGATATAAGCAAGAAACCAAACAACTGTTACCTTAATTAAGCGTTTGCATATAAGCAAATTTAGTACTATTAGTATTATTATTATTAATGTTATTGTTATTAATATGACGACTAAAGACGACTCTGAAACCTTTAGTGACTTTTATGTCTTCTCCTTTTTCCTCTACTAAAGTGTTAGACCCAATTAATTTAGTTTAATTTCAGTTATTCAAACATTTTATTTTAAAGCAAATTTTTGTTAAAGAATATTTATATCCAACTCTATAACTCGCTTATGGTTGGTCCAACAAAAGAAATGCGAATAACTATTTTGTAGGAAATTTTATCAGCTTTAATTTTTAAAGAAAGACAAAAATTGATAGGAGTAACTGTTTTCGAGATATAAGCAAGAAACCAAAAACTGTTACCTTAATTAAGCGCTTGTATATATGCAAATTTAGTACTATTAGTATTATTATTATTAATGTTATTGTTATTAATATGACGACTAAAAACAACTTTGAAGACTTTGGTGATTTTTAAGTCTTCTCCTTTTTTCTCTACTAAATTGTTAGACCCAATTAATTTAGTTTAATTTCGGTTTTTCAAACATTTTATTTTAAAGCAAATTTTTGTTAAAGATTATTTATATCCAACTCTATAACTCGCCTATGGTTCGTCCTACAGGACATTTGCAAGTAACTATTTTGTAGGAAATTTTATCCGCTTTAATTTTGAAAAAAAGATAAAATTTGATAGGAGTAACGGTTTTCGAAATATAAGCAAAAAACCAAAGTGAAAACTGTTACAGTTACTGAACAAAAATGTAATACAGTTTTCAATGTTTGAGACGAAGTCGAAGATGCAGCATTTAAAAACGACTCTAAAGACTTCAGTGACTTGTATGTCACCTCCTTTTTCCTCTAATAAAGTGTTGGACTCAATAAATTAAGTGTATTTTAAACCACAAGACATTTTCTGTTAAAGCACTTTTTTTTTAAATATTAATTATTTTCAATCATATATCTCGCTTATGGTTAGTCCTACATGAAAAATGCAAATAACTATTTTGTAGGAAATTTTGTCAGCTTTAATTATAGTAAAGAGATAAAAATTGATAAGAGTAACTGTTTTCGAGATATAAGCAAGAAACCAAACAACTGTTACCTTAATTAAGCGTTTGCATATAAGCAAATTTAGTACTATTAGTATTATTATTATTAATGTTATTGTTATTAATATGACGACTAAAAAACTTTGAAGACTTTGGTGATTTTTATGTTTTCTTTTTTTTTCTCTACTAAAGTGTTAGACTCAATTAATTTAGTTTAATTTCGGTTTTTCAAACATTTTATTTTAAAGCAAATTTTTGTTAAAGATTATTTATATACAACTCTATAACTCGCTTATGGTTGGTCCTACAAAAGCAATGCAAATAACTATTTTGTATGAAATTTTATCAGCTTTAATTTTTAAAGAAAGATAAAAATTGATAGGAGTAACTGTTTTCGAGATATAAGCAAGAAACCAAAAAACTGTTACCTTAATTAAGCGCATGCATATAAGCAAATTTAGTACTATAAGTATTATTATTATTAATGTTATTGTTATTAATATGACGACTAAAGACGACTCTGAAAACTTTAGTGACTTTTATGTCTCCTCTTTTTCCTCTACTAAATTGTTAGATCCAATTAATTTAGTTTATTTTCGGTTTTTCAAACATTTTATTTTAAAGCAAATTTTTGTTAAATATTATTTATATCCAACTCTATAACTCGCCTATGGTTCGTCCTACAGGAAATTTGCAAATAACTATTTTGTAGGAAATTTTATCCGCTTTAATTTTGAAAAAAAGATAAAATTTGATAGGAGTAACGGTTTTCGAGATATAAGCAAAAAACCAAAGTGAAAACTGTCACAGTTACTGAACAAAAATGTAATACAGTTTTCAATGTTTGAGACGAAGTCGAAGATGCAGCATTTAAAAACGACTCTAAAGACTTCAGTGACTTTTATGTCACCTCCTTTTTCCTCTAATAAAGTGTTAGACCCAATAAATTAAGTGTATTTTAAATCACAAGACATTTTCTGTTAAAGCACTTTTTTTTTAATATTAATTATTTTCAAACATATATCTCGCTTATGGTTAGTTCTACATGAAAAATGCAAATAACTATTTTGTAGGAAATTTTGTCAGCTTTAATTTTAGTAAAAAGATAAAAATTGATAGGAGTAACTGTTTTCGAGATATAAGCAAGAAACCAAAAAACTGTGATTTAAAATACACTTAATTTATTGGGTCCAATACTTTATTAGAAGAAAAAGGAGGTGACATAAAAGTCACTGAAGTCTTCAAAGTCGTTTTTAAATGCTGCATTTTTGTCTTCGTCTCAAACATTAAAAACTGAATTACATTTTTGTTCAGTAACAGTTAGAGTTTTCTTATTGCTTTTTTGCTTATATCTCGAAAACAGTTACTCCTATCAATTTTTATCTTTTTTTCAAAATTAAAGCTGATAAAATTTGCTACAAAATAGTTATTTGCATTTTTCTTGTAGGACCAACCATAAGCGAGTTATAGAGTTAGATATAAATAATACTTAACAAAAATTTGCTTTAAAATAAAATGTTTGAATAACTGAAATTAAACTAAATTAATTGTGTCTAACACTTTAGTAGAGGAAAAAGGAGAAGACATAAAAGTTACTAAAGGTTTCAGAGTCGTCTTTAGTCGTCATATTAATAACAATAACATTAATAATAATAATACTAATAGTACAAAATTTGCTTATATGCAAACGCTTAATTAAGGTAACAGTTTTTTGGTTTCTTGCTTATATCTCGAAATCAGTTACTCCTATCAATTTTTATCTTTTTACTAAAATTAAAGCTGATAAAATTTCCTACAAAATAGTTATTTCCATTTTTTATGTAGGACTAACCATAAGCGAGATATAAGTATGAAAATAATTAATATTTAAAAAAAAGTGCTTTAACAGAAAATGTCTTGTGATTTAAAATACACTTAATTTATTGGATCCAATACTTTATTAGAAGAAAAAGGAGGTGACATAAAAATCACTGAAGTCTTCAGAGTCGTTTTTAAATGCTGCATTTTCGACTTCGTCTCAAACATTGAAAACTGAATTACATTTTTGTTCAGTAACTGTAACAGTTTTCACTTTGGTTTTTTGCTTATATCTCGAAAACCGTTATTCCTATCAAATTTTATCTTTTTTTCAAAATTAAAGCTGAAAAAATTTCCTACAAAATAGTTATTTGCAAATTTCCTGTAGGACCAACCATAGGCGAGTTATAGAGTTGGATATAAATAATATTTAACAAAAATTTGCTTTAAAATAAAATGTTTGAAAAACCGAAATTAAACTAAATTAATTGGATCTAACACTTTAGTAGAGGAAAAAGGAGAAGACATAAAAGTCACCAAAGTCTTCAGAGACGTTTTTAATCGTCATATTAAAAACAATAACATTAATAATAATAATACTAATAGTACAAAATTTGCTTATATGCAAGCGCTTAATTAAGGTAACAGTTTTTTGGTTTCTTGCTTATATCTCAAAAACAGTTACTCCTACCAATTTTTATCTTTTTACTAAAATTAAAGCTGCTAAAATTTTCTACAAAATAGTTATTTGCATTTTTCATGTAGGACTAACCATAAGCGAGATTTAAGTTTGAAAACCATTAATATTTAAAAAAAAGTGCTTTAACAGAAAATGTCTTGTGATTTAAAATACACTTAATTTATTGGGTTCAATACTTTATTAGAAAAAAAAGGAAGTGACATAAAAGTCACTGAAGTCTTCAGAGTCGTTTTTAAATGCTGCATTTTCGACTTCGTCTCAAACATTGAAAACTGAATTACATTTTTGTTCAGTAACTGTAACAGCTTTCACTTTGGTTTTTTGCTTATATCTCGAAAACAGTTACTCCTATCAATTTTTATCATTCTTTCAAAATTAAAGCTGATAAAATTTCCTACAAAGTAGTTATTTGCATTTCTTTTGTAAGACCAACTATACTCGTAAGTGAGTTATAGAGTTGGATATAAATAATCTTTAACAAAAATTTGCTTTAAAATAAAATGTTTGAAAACCGAAATTAAACTAAATTAATTGGGTTTAACACTTTATTAGAAGAAAAAGGAGAAGACATAAAAGTCACCAAAGTCTTCAGAATCGTTTTTAGTCGTCATATTAATAACAATAACATTAATAATACTAATAGTACTAAATTTGCTTATATGCAAGCAATTAATTAAGGTAACAGTTTTTTGGTTTCTTGCTTATATCTCGAAAACAGTTACACTTATCAATTTTTATTTTTTTACTAAAATTTAAGCTGATAAAATTTCCTACAAAATAGTTATTTGCATTTTTCATGTAGAACTAACCATAAGCGAGATATAAGTTTGAAAATAATTAATATTTAAAAAAAAGTGCTTTAACAGAAAATGTCTTGTGATTTAAAATACACTTAATTTATTGAGTCCAATACTTTTTTAGAAAAAAAAGGAGGTGACATAAAAGTCACTGAAGTCTTCAGAGTCGTTTTTAAATGCTGCATTTTCGACTTCGTCTCAAACATTAAAAACTGAATTACATTTTTGTTCAGTAACAGTTACAGTTTTCTTATTGCTTTTTTGCTTATATCTCGAAAACAGTTACTCCTATCAATTTTTATCTTTTTTTCAAAATTAAAGCTGATAAAATTTTCTACAAAATAGTTATTTGAATTTTTCTTGTAGGACCAACCATAAGCGAGTTATAGAGTTGGATATAAATAATTTTTAACAAAAATTTGCTTTAAAATAAAATGTTTGAAAAACTGAAATTAAACTAAATTAATTGGGTCTAGCATTTTAGTAGAGGAAAAAGGAGGAAACATAAAATTCACTAAAGTTTTCAGAGTCGTCTTTAGTCGTCATATTAATAACAATAACATTAATAATAATAATACTTATAGTACTAAATTTGTTTATATGCAAGCGCTTAATTAAGGTAACAGTTTTTTGGTTTCTTGCTTATATCTCGAAATCAGTGACTCCTATCAATTTTTATCTTTTTACTAAAATTAAAGCTGATAAAATTTCCTACAAAATAGTTATTTGCATTTTTTATGTAGGACTAACCATAAGCGAGATATAAGAATGAAAATAATTAATATTTAAAAAAAAGTGCTTTAACAGAAAATGTCTTGTGATTTAAAATACACTTAATTTATTGGATCCAATACTTTATTAGAAGAAAAAGGAGGTGACATAAAAATCACTGATGTCTTCAGAGTCGTTTTTAAATGCTGCATTTTCGACTTCGTCTCAAACATTGAAAACTGAATTACATTTTTGTTCAGTAACTGTAACAGTGTTCACTTTGGTTTTTTCCTCATATCTCGAAAACAGTTACTCCTATCAATTTTTATTTTTTTTTCAAAATTAAAGCTGATGAAATTTCCTACAAAATAGTTATTTGCATTTCTTTTGTAAGACCAACCATAAGCGAGTTATAGAGTTGAATATAAATAATATTTAACAAAAATTTGCTTTAAAATAAAATGTTTGAAAAACCGAAATTAAACTAAATTAATTGGATCTAACAATTTAGTAGAGGAAAAAGGAGAAGACATAAAAGTCACCAAAGTCTTCAGAGACGTTTTTAGTCGTCATATTAATAACAATAACATTAATAATAATAATACTTATAGTACTAAATTTGCTTATATGCAAGCGCTTAATTAAGGTATCAGTTTTTGGTTTCTTGCTTATATCTCGAAATTAGTTACTCCTATCAATTTTTATCTTTTTACTAAAATTAAAGCTGCTAAAATTTCCTACAAAATAGTTATTTGCATTTTTCATGTAGAACTAACCATAAGCGAGATATAAGTTTGAAAATAATTAATATTTTAAAAAAAAGTGCTTTAACAGAAAATGTCTTATAATTTAAAATACGCTTAATTTATTTGGTCCAATATTTTATTAGAAGAAAAAGGAGGTGACATAAAAGTCACTGAAGTCTTTAGAGTCGTTTTTAAATGCTGCATCTTCGTCTTCGTCTCAAACATTGAAAACTGAATTACATTTTTATTCAGTAACAGTTACAGTTTTCTTATTGGTTTTTTGCTTATATCTCGAAAACAGTTACTCCTATCAATTTTTATCTTTTTTTAAAAATTAAAGCTGATAAAATTTCCTACAAAAGAGTTATTTGCATTTCCTGTGTAAGACCAACCATAAGCGAGTTATAGAGTTGGATATAAATAATCTTTAACAAAAATTTGCTTTAAAATAGAATGTTTGAAAAACTAAAATTAAACTAAATTAATTGGGTCTAACACTTTAGTAGTAATTCGTTTTTTGTGTCAGAATATGTGGCTTTAGTTACGCTTTATAAAAGTTTGCTCTTATGTACGTTATAGACTTGACGAGAACGGCGTATCTCGGACTCTTATAGGACTCTTATAGGAACAAAAAGTATCAGTTTGGATTAAAACAAATTATTTTTGTTGACTCTTAGTCCGAATTGTTCATCAGTTCAAACAAAAACGGCTTATTTTAGACGTTATTACTACTATTATTATTATTATTATTATTATTATTATTATTATTATAATAATAATAATAATAATTATTATTATTATTATTATTATTATTATTATTATTATTATTATTATTATTATTATTATTATTACTTTTGTAATTATAACTTTTGTATAGTAAATGTTTTTATACCAGTTTTAAAATAAGTTATTAATTTTAGACAATTTCTGGCCTAAAAACACAGATCACAAATGATCTCTTACATAGAAATGAGAAAACGCTCAGATAACACAAAATAAGCTTCATTTTTGCTTAGAAAAACTAAGCTTCAATTTAGAAAGAAATTCATTATAAGTATTATTATTATTATTATTATTACTTTTATTACTATTATTATTATTATTATTATTATTATTATTATTATTATTATTATTATTATTATTATTATTATTATTATTATTATTATTATTATTATTATTATTACTATTATTATTATTTTTATTTCTATTATTATTATTATTATTTTTATTATTAAAAACTTCTATTAAACAGACAGAAAACGTCGTATTCTGTCACAAATGAGTTAATTATGTATCACTTTAAATAGAAGCAGTTTATCCTGTTAGTTTCTTTGCTTACATAAGAGCAAACTTTTATAAAGCGTAACTAAAACCACATATTCTGATACAAAAAAAACGAATTACGTTATAGACTTGACGAGAACGGCGTATCTCGGACTCTTATAGGACTCTTATAGAAACAAAAAGTATCAGTTTGGATTAAAACAAATTATTTTTGTTCACTCTTAGTCCGAATTGTTCATCAGTTCAAACAAAAACGGCTTATTTTAGACGTTATTACTACTATTATTATTATTTTTATTACTATTATTTATATTATTATTATTATTATTATTATTATTATTATTACTACTATAATTATTAATATTATTATTATTATTATTATTACTATTATTATTAATAAAAACCGATTATAACTTTTGTATAGTAAATGTTTTTATACCAGTTTTAAAATGAGTTATTAATTTTAGACAATTTCTTGCCTAAAAACACAGATCACAAATGATCTCTTGCATAGAAATGAGAAAACGCTCAGATAACACAAAATAAGCTTCATTTTTGCTTAGAAAAACTAAGCTTCAATTTAGAAAGAAATTTATTATAAGTATTATTATTATTATTATTATTACTTTTATTACTATTATTATTATTATTATTATTATTATTATTATTATTATTATTATTATTATTATTATTATTATTATTACTATTAATATTATTAGTATTAAAAACCGATTATAACTTTTGTATAGTAAATGTTTTTATACCAGTTTTGAAATGAGTTATTAATTTTAGACAATTTCTTGCATAAAAACACAGATCACAGATGATCTCTTGCATAGAAATGAGAAAACGCTCATGTAACACACAAAATAAGCTTCATTTTTCCTTATTAAAAGTATTATTATTATTATTATTATTATTATTATTATTAATATTATTATTATTATTATTATTATTATTATTATTATTACTACTATTAATATTATTAGTATTAAAAACCGATTATAATTTTTGTATAGTAAATGTTTTTATACCAGTTTTGAAATGAGTTATTAATTTTAGACAATTTCTTGCCTAAAAACACAGATCACAGATGATCTCTTGCATAGAAATGAGAAAACGCTCATATAACACACAAAACAAGCTTCATTTTTGCTTAGAAAACAGCTTACTTTCATAACTATTATTATTATTATTATTATTATTATTATTATTATTATTATTATTATTATTATTATTATTATTATTATTATTATTAAAAACTTATATTAAACAGACAGAAAACGTATTATGTCACAAAAGAGCTTATTATGTATCATTTTAAATAGAAGCAGTTTATCCTGTTTGTTCCTTTGCTTACATAAGAGCAAACTTTTATAAAGCGTAACTAAAGCCACATATTCTGACACAAAAAAACGAATTACGTTATAGACTTGACGAGAACGGCGTATCTCGGACTCTTATAGAAACAAAAAGTATCAGTTTGGATTAAAACAAATTATTTTTGTTGACTCTTAGTCCGAATTGTTCATCAGTTCAAACAAAAACGGCTTATTTTAGACGATCTTTTGCTTTCAACAAGAAAACTTACATCGAACAGACTAAAAACGTATAAATCTGGCATAAAAGAGCAATTTATGTATCACTTTGTATAAAGGCAGCTAATCCTATTCGTTTCATTGCTAAAATAGACTAAATTGTTATTAATCCTAACAAAAACGCAGTATTTTGGCACAAAATACTAATTACATTATAGTTATGACGAGAATAGCTTATTTGGAATGATTCTATGCTTCCAAACGAGTAAATTTTTATTAAACAGATGCCAAACATGATGTTTTGTCCAATAATGACATTTTATATTGCAGTTTGTATTAAAACAAAGTATTTTCGTTGATTCTTTGTTTGAAGCAGCAAACCTAACATTAAAGAATCTGAAAACTTTGTATTCGGACACAAACCACCGAATTTTGTATCAGTTTAGACAAAAACGGTTGATTTTCGACAATATTTTGCTTTGAACAAGAAAACTTATATCAAACAGACTAAAAACGTCTTATTTTAGCACAAAACAAAAGATTTGCGTTATAGTCTTGACGAGAACTGTTAATTTCAAACGATTCTATGCTTTGAAACCAGTATACTTTCACTAAACAGAGGCAAAACGTCTGATTTCGCCTTTGAAAAACGATTTATGTCACAGTTTGGATTAAAACCAATTATTTTCGTTTATTCATTGTTACAAACAAGAAACCTTACATCAAAGAAACTGAAAACTCCTTATTTAGGCACAGAAATTCGAATTACGTTTCAGTCTGGACAAAAACTGCTTATTTTAGACGATCCTTTGTTTTGAACACGAAAACTTACATTAAAAAGATTAAAAACATCTTATTCTGGCTGAAAACTGCAAATTATATATTACTCTAGATAAAAGCAATTTATCCTGATTACTCCTTTACTTAGAATAGAGTAAACTTGTATAAAACTTAATAAAAACTTTAAATTTCGTCTTAAAGAAATAATTTACGTAATAGTCTTGACCAGCACTGTTAATTTCAAGCGATTTTATGATTGGAAACGAATGAACTTTTATGGGGCAGATACAAAACCACATATTACCATATAAAGCGTTGTTTTAAAGCAAAGTATTACGTTTTGCAACAAGAAATTTTACGTCAAAGAAACTGAAAATTTCGTATCCATGCACAAATATCGAATTACGTATCATTTTAGGCAAATACAGCTATTTTTAAACGATTCCTTGCTATAAACAAGAAAAATTTTATCAAACATATTGAAAACGTTTTATTCTCGAAAATAAGAGCAAATTATGTATCAGTTTTAACAAAAGCGGATTACTCTGTTTGATTCTATGCTTAGAGTAGAGTAAACTACTATAAAACGTAATGAAAACTCTATATTCAAGCTCAAAAGAACAAATTACGTTATAGTTTTGACAAAAAAAATATTTCGGACGATTACATTCTTCGAAGTTAGCAAACTTTAATTAAACAAGTGCAAAAGCTAATACTTTGCTTTAAAATAACGATTTATGTGGTAATATGGTGTTTTGCATCTGTCCTATAAAAGTTTACTCGTTTCGCTCCATTGAATCATTCGAAATAAATTATTTTGCCACAACAGCAACGAAAATAATTTGTTTTTGTTTAAACTGTAACTTAAGTAGTTTTTATAAAACGAACTAAGACGTTTGGCATCTGTTTAGTGAAAGTTTTCTCGTTTGGGGGCATAAAATCGTTTGAAATTAACAGTTCTGGTCAAAACTATAACGTAAATTATTTCTTTGAGACGAAATTTAAAAATTTTCATTAAGTTTTATGCAAGTTTGCCCTATTCTAAGCAAAGGAGTAATCAGGATAAACTGCTTTTATCCAAAGTAATACATAATTTGCAGTTTTGAGCCAGAATAAGACGTTTTTAATCTTTTTAATGTAAGTTTTCGTGTTCAAAACAAAGGATCGTCTAAAATAAGCAGTTTCTGTCCAAACTGAAACGTAATTTGATTTTCTGTGCCTGAATAAGAGGTTTTCAGTTACTTTGATGTAAGGTTTCTTGTTTGTAACAATGAATAAACGAAAATAATTGGTTTTAATCCAAACTGTGACATAAATCGTTTTTCAAAGGCGAAATCAGACGTTTTGCCTCTGTTTAGTGAAAGTATACTGGTTTCAAAGCATAGAATCGTTTGAAATTAACAGTTCTCGTCAAGACTATAACGCAAATCTTTTGTTTTGTGCTAAAATAAGACGTTTTTAGTCTGTTTGATATGTTTTCTTGTTCAAAGCAAAATATTGTCGAAAATCAACCGTTTTTGTCTAAATAATGTTAGGTTTGCTGCTTCAAACAAAGAATCAACGAAAATACTTTGTTTTATTAATACAAACTGCAATATAAAATGTCATTATAGGACAAAACATGATGTTTGGCATCTGTTTAATAAAAATTTACACTTTTGGAAGCATAGAATCATTCCAAATAAGCTATTCTCGTCATAACTATAATGTAATTAGTATTTTGTGCCAAAATACTGCGTTTTTGTTAGGATTAATAACAATTTAGTCTATTTTAGCAATGAAACGAATAGGATTAGCTGTCTTTATACAAAGTGATACATAAATTGCTCTTTTATGCCAGATTTATACGTTTTTAGTCTGTTCGATGTAAGTTTTCTTGTTCAAAGCAAAAGATCGTCTAAAATAAGCCGTTTTTGTTTGAACTGATGAACAATTCGGAGTAAGAGTCAACAAAAATAATTTGTTTTAATCCAAACTGATACTTTTTGTTTCTATAAGAGTCCTATAAGAGTCCGAGATACGCCGTTCTCGTCAAGTCTATAACGTAATTCGTTTTTTTGTGTCAGAATATGTGGCTTTAGTTACGCTTTATAAAAGTTTGCTCTTATGTAAACAAAGGAACAAACAGGATAAACTGCTTCTATTTAAAGTGATACATAATAAGCTCTTTTGTGACAGAATACGTTTTCTGTCTGTTTAATATAAGTTTTTAATAATAATAATAATAATAATAATAATGATAATAACAATAATAATAATAATAATAATAGTAATGGAAGTAAGCTTAGTTTTCTAAGCAAAAATGAAGCTTGTTTTGTGTGTTATATGAGCGTTTTCTCATTTCTATGCGAGAGATCATCTGTGATCTGTGTTTTTAGGCAAGAAAATGTCTAAAATTAATAACTCATTTTAAAACTGGTATAAAAGCATTTACTATACAAAAGTTATAATGGGTTTTTAATAATAATAATAGTAATAATAATAATAATAATAATGAAAATAATAATAATAATAATAATAATAATAATAATAATAATAATAATAATAATAATAATAATAATAATAATAATAATAACAATAATAATAATAATAGTAATAGTAATAAAAGTAATAATAATAATAATACTTTTAATAAAGAAAACTGAAGCTTATTTTTTTTGTGTGTTACATGAGCGTTTTCTCATTTCTATGCAAGAGATCATCTGTGATCTGTGTTTTTAGGCAAGAAATTGTCTAAAATTAATAACTCATTTCAAAACTGGTATAAAAACATTTACTATACAAAAGTTATAATCGGTTTTTAATACTAATAATATTAATAGTAGTAATAATAATAATAATAATAATAATAATAATAATAATAATAATAATAATAATAATATTAATAATAATAATAATAATAATACTTTTAATAAGGAAAAATAAAGCTTATTTTGTGTGTTACATGAGCGTTTTCTCATTTCTATGCAAGAGATCATCTGTGATCTGTGTTTTTAGGCAAGAAATTGTCTAAAATTAATAACTCATTTTAAAACTGGTATAAAAACATTTACTATACAAATGTTATAATCGGTTTTTAATAATAATAATAATAATAATAATAATAATAATAATAATAATAATAATAATAATAATAATAATAATAATAATAATAATAATAATAATAATAATAATAATAATAATACTTATAATAATGAATTTCTTTTTAAATTAAAGCTTAGTTTTTCTAAGCAAAAATGAAACTTATTTTGTGTGTTATATGAGCGTATTCTCATTTCTGTGCAAGAGATCATCTGTGATCTGTGTTTTTAGGCAAGAAATTGTCTAAAATTAATAACTCATTTTAAAACTGGTATAAAAACATTTACTATACAAAAGTTAATAATAATAGTAATAATAATAACACTAATAATAATAATAATAATAATAATAATAATAATAGTAATAGTAATAAAAGTAATAATAATAATAATAATACTTTTAATAAGGAAAAATGAAGTTTATTTTGTGTGTTACATGAGCGTTTTCTCATTTCTATGCAAAAGATCATGTGTGATCTGTGTTTTTAGGCAATCTAAGCCAATTTATAGTTTATAGGCAAGGAATTGTCTAAAATTAATAACTCATTTTAAAACTGGTATAAAAACATTTACTATACAAAAGTTAATAACAATAATAATAATAATAATAATAATAATAATAATAATAATAATAATAATAATAATAATAATAACAATAATATTAATAATAATAATAGTAATAGTAATAACAGTAATAATAATAATAATACTTTTAATAAGGAAAAATAAAGTTTATTTTGTGTGTTACATGAGCGTTTTCTCATTTCTATGGAAAAGATCATGTGTGATCTGTGTTTTTGGCACTCTAAACCATTTTATAGTTTTAGGCAAGAAATTGTCAAACATTAATCACTCATTTTAAAACTGGTATAAAAACATTTACTATACAAAACTTATAATCGGTTTTTAATAATAATAATAATAATAATAATAATAATAATAATAATAATAATAATAATAATAATAATAATAATAATAATAATAATAATAATAATAATAATAATAATAATTATAATAATTGTAATAATGATTTTCTTTCTAAATTAACGCTTAGTTTTTCTAAGCAAAAATGAAGCTTATTTTGTGTTATCTAAGCGTTCTCTCATTTCTACGCAAGAGATCATCTGTGTTTTTAGGCAAGAAATTGTCTAAAATTAATAACTCATTTTAAAACTGGTATAAAAACATTTACTATACACAAGTTATAATCGGTTTTTAATAATAATAATAATAATAATAATAATTTAATAACAAAAACATTAATAATAATAATACTAATAGTACTAAATTTGCTTATAAGCAAGCAATTAATTAAGGTAACAGTTTTTTGGTTTCTTGCTTAATCTAAGATAAGTTACACTTATCAATTTTTATTTTTTTACTAAAATTAAAGCTGATAAAATTTCCTACAAAATAGTTATTTGCATTTTTCATGTAGAACTAACCATAAGCGAGATATAAGTTTGAAAATAATTAATATTTAAAAAAAAAGTGCTTTAACAGAAAATGTTTTGTGATTTAAAATACGCTTAATTTATTGCGTCCAATACTTTATTAGAAGAAAAAGGAGGTGACATAAAAGTCACTGAAGTCTTCAGAGTCGTTTTTAAATGCTGCATTTTTGTCTTCGTCTCAAACATTAAAAACTGAACTACATTTTTGTTCAGTAACAGTTACAGTTTTCTTATTGCTTTTTTGCTTATATCTCGAAAACAGTTACTCCTATCAATTTTTATCTTTTTTTCAAAATTAAAGCTGATAAAATTTGCTACAAAATAGTTATTTGCATTTTTCTTGTAGGACCAACCATAAGCGAGTTATAGAGTTGGATATAAATAATATTTAATAAAAATTTGCTTTAAAATAAAATGTTTGAAAAACTGAAACTAAACTAAATTGTGTCTAACACTTTAGTAGAGGAAAAAGGAGAAGACATAAAAGTCACTAAAGGTTTCAGAGTCGTCTTTAGTCGTCATATTAATAACACTAACATTAATAATAATAATACTAATAGTACTAAATTTGCTTATATGCAAACGCTTAATTAAGGTAACAGTTTTTTGGTTTCTTGCTTATATCTCGAAATCAGTTACTCCTATCAATTTTTATCTTTTTACTAAAATTAAAGCTGATAAAATTTCCTACAAAATAGTTATTTGCATTTTTCATGTAGGACTAACCACAAGCGAGATATATGTTTGAAAATAATTAATATTTAAATAACAGAAAATGTCTTGTGATTTAAAATACACTTAATTTATTGGGTCCAATACTTTATTAGAGGAAAAAGGAGGTGACATAAAAGTCACTGAAGTCTTCAGAGTCGTTTTTAAATGCTGCATCTTCGACTACGTCTCAAACATTGAAAAATGTATTACATTTTTGTTCAGTAACTGTAACAGTTTTCACTTTGGTTTTTTGCTTATATCTCGAAAACCGTTATTCCTATCAAATTTTATCTTTTTTTCAAAATTAAAGTTAAAAAAATTTCCTACAAAATAGTTATTTGCAAATTTCCTGTAGGACCAACCATAGGCGAGTTATAGAGTTGGATATAAATAATATTTAACAAAAATTTGCTTTAAAATAAAATGTTTGAAAAACCGAAATTAAACTATATTAATTGGATCTAACACTATAGTAGAGGAAAAAGGAGAAGACATAAAAGTCACCAAAGTCTTTAGAGACGTCTTTAGTCGTCATATTAATAACAATAACATTAATAATAATAATACTAATAGTACAAAATTTGCTTATATGCAAGCGCTTAATTAAGGCAACAGTTTTTTGGTTTCTTGCTTATATGTCAAAAACAGTTACTCTTATCAATTTTTATCTTTTTACTAAAATTAAAGCTGCTAAAATTTCCTACAAAATAGTTATTTGCATTTTTCATGTAGGACTAACCACAAGCGAGATATATGTTTGAAAATAATTAATATTTAAAAAACAGTGCTTTAACAGAAAATGTCTTGTGATTTAAAATACACTTAATTTATTGGGTCCAATACTTTATTAGAAGAAAAAGGAGGTGACATAAAAGTCACTGAAGTCTTCAGGGTCGTTTTTAAATGCTGCATTTTCGACTTCGTCTCAAACATTGAAAACTAAATTACATTTTTGTTTAGTAACTGTAACAGTTTTCACTTTGGTTTTTTGCTTATATCTCAAAAACAGTTACTCCTATCAATTTTTATCTTTTTACTAAAATTAAAGCTGCTAAAATTTCCTACAAAATAGTTATTTGCATTTTTCATGTAGGACTAACCATAAGCGAGATTTAAGTTTGAAAATAATTAATATTTAAAAAAAAGTGCTTTAACAGAAAATGACTTGTGATTTAAAATACACTTAATTTATTGGGTCCAATACTTTATTAGAAGAAAAAGGAGGTGACATAAAAGTCACTGAAGTCTTCAGAGTCGTTTTTAAATGCTGCATTTTTGTCTTCGTCTCAAACATTAAAAACTGAATTACATTTTTGTTCAGTAACAGTTACAGTTTTCTTATTGCTTTTTTGCTTATATCTCGAAAACAGTTACTCCTATCAATTTTTATTTTTTTTTCAAAATTAAAGCTGATAAAATTTGCTACAAAATAGTTATTTGCATTTTTCTTGTAGGACCAACCATAAGCGAGTTATAGAGTTAGATATAAATAATATTTAACAAAAATTTGCATTAAAATAAAATGTTTGAATAACTGAAATTAAACTAAATTAATTGTGTCTAACACTTTAGTGGAGGAAAAAGGAGAAGACATAAAAGTCACTAAAGGTTTCAGAGTCGTCTTTAGTCGTCATATTAATAACAATAACATTAATAATAATAATACTAATAGTACTAAATTTGCTTATATGCAAACGCTTAATTAAGGTAACAGTTTTTTGGTTTCTTGCTTATATCTCGAAATCAGTTACTCTTATCAATTTTTATCTTTTTACTAAAATTAAAGCTGATAAAATTTCCTACAAAATAGTTATTTGCATTTTTTATGTAGGACTAACCATAAGCGAGATATAAGTATGAAAATAATTAATATTTAAAAAAAAGTGCTTTAACAGAAAATGTCTTGTGATTTAAAATACACTTAATTTATTGGATCCAATACTTTATTAGAAGAAAAAGAGGTGACATAAAAATCACTGATGTCTTCAGAGTCGTTTTTAAATGCTGCATTTTCGACTTCGTCTCAAACATTGAAAACTGAATTACATTTTTGTTCAGTAACTGTCACAGGTTTCGCTTTGGTTTTTTGCTTATATCTCGAAAACCGTTATTCCTATCAAATTTTATCTTTTTTTTTAAAATTAAAGCTGAAAAAATTTCTTACAAAATAGTTATTTACAAATTTCCTGTAGGACCAACCATTGGCGAGTTATAGAGTTGGATATAAATAATATTTAACAAAAATTTGCTATAAAATAAAATGTTTGAAAAACCGAAATTAAACTAAATTAATTAGATCTAACACTTTAGTAGAGGAAAAAGGAGAAGACATAAAAGTCACCAAAGTCTTCAGAGACGTTTTTAGTCGTCATATTTAAAACAATGACAATAATAATAATAATACTAATAGTACAAAATTTGCTTATATGCAAGCGCTTAATTAAGGTAACAATTTTTTGGTTTCTTGCTTATATCTCGAAAACAGTTACTCCTATCAATTTTTATCTTTTTACTAAAATTAAAGCTGACAAAATTTTCTACAAAATAGTTATTTGCATTTTTCATGTAGGACTAACCATAAGCGAGTTATAGAGTTGGATATAAATAATTTTTAACAAAAATTTGCTTTAAAATAAAATGTGTAAAAAACTGAAATTAAACTAAATTAATTGGGTCTAACACTTTAGTAGTAATTCGTTTTTTTGTGTCAGAATATGTGGCTTTAGTTACGCTTTATAAAAGTTTGCTCTTATGTACGTTATAGACTTGACGAGAACGGCGTATCTCGGACTCTTATAGGACTCTTCTAGAAACAAAAAGTATCAGTTTGGAGTAAAACAAATTATTTTTGTTGACTCTTAGTCCGAATTGTTCATCAGTTCAAACAAAAACGGCTTATTTTAGACGTTATTACTACTATTATTATTATTTTTATTACTATTATTATTATTATTATTATTATTATTATTATTATTATTATTATTATTATTATTATTATTACTATAATTATTATTATTATTATTATTATTATTATTATTTTTATTAATATTATTATTATTATTACTATTATTATTAATAAAAACCGATTATAACTTTTGTATAGTAAATGTTTTTATACCAGTTTTAAAATGAGTTATTAATTTTAGATAATTTTTTGCCTAAAAACACAGATCACAAATGATCTCTTGCATAGAAATGAGAAAACGCTCATATAACACACAAAATAAGCTTCATTTTTGCTTAAAAAACTAAGCTTTCCTTTATTACTATTATTATTATTTTTATTTCTATTATTATTATTATTATTTTTATTATTAAAAACTTCTATTAAACAGACAGAAAACGTCGTATTCTGTCACAAATGAGCTAATTATGTATCACTTTAAATAGAAGCAGTTTATCCTGTTAATTTCTTTGCTTACATAAGAGCAAACTTTTATAAAGCGTAACTAAAGCTACATATTCTGACACAAAAAAACGAATTACGTTATAGACTTGACAAGAACGGCGTATCTCGGACTCTTATAGGACTCTTATAGAAACAAAAAGTATCAGTTTGGATTAAAACAAATTATTTTTGTTCACTCTTAGTCCGAATTGTTCATCAGTTCAAACAAAAACGGCTTATTTTAGACGTTATTACTACTATTATTATTATTTTTATTACTATTATTATTATTATTATTATTATTATTATTATTTTTATTATTAATAATATTATTATTATTATTACTATTATTATTAATAAAAACCGATTATAACTTTTGTATAGTAAATTTTTTTATACCAGTTTTAAAATGAGTTATTAATTTTAGACAATTTCTTGCCTAAAAACACAGATCACAAATGATCTCTTGCATAGAAATGAGAAAACGCTCAGATAACACAATATAAGCTTTATTTTTGCTTAGAAAAACTAAGCTTCAATTTAGAATGAAATTCATTATAAGTATTATTATTATTATTATTATTACTTTTATTACTATTATTATTATTATTATTATTATTATTATTGTTATTATTATTATTATTATTATTATTATTATTATTATTACTCTTAATATTATTAGTATTAAAAACCGATTATAACTTTTGTATAGTAAATGTTTTTATACCAGTTTTGAAATGAGTTATTAATTTTAGACAATTTCTTGCCTAAAAACACAGATCACAGATGATCTCTTGCATAGAAATGAGAAAACGCTCATCTAACACACAAAATAAGCTTCATTTTTGCTTAAAAAACTAAGCTTTCCTTTATTACTATTATTATTATTTTTATTACTATTATTATTATTATTATTACTATTATTATTATTATTATTATTATTATTATTATTATTATTAATATTATTTTTATTTTTATTATTAAAAACTTATATTAAACAGACAGAAAACGTCGTATTCTGTCACAAATGAGCTAATTATGTATCACTTTAAATAGAAGCAGTTTATCCTGTTAGTTTCTTTGCTTACATAAGAGCAAACTTTTGCAAAGCGTAACTAAAACCACATATTCTGACTCAAAAAAACGAATTACGTTATAGACTTGACGAGAACGGCGTATCTCGGACGATTCTATGCTTCGACACAAATATATTTTTATATTCAATGGATGCAAAATCTTATATTTTGTCTTATAGGAACAAAAAGTATCAGTTTGTATTAAAACAAATTATTTTTGTTGACTCTCAATCCGAAATGTTCATCAGTTCAAACAAAAACGGCTTATTTTAGACGATCTTTTGCTTTGAACAAGAAAACTTACATCGAACAGACTAAAAACGTATAATTCTGGAATAGTCTTGCCTAAAAACACAGATCACAGATGATCTCTTGCATAGAAATGAGAAAACGCTCATGTAACTCACAAAATAAACTATATTTTTCCTTATTAAAAGTATTATTATTATTATTTTTATTACTATTATTATTATTATTATTATTATTATTTTTATTAACTTTTGTATAGTAAATGTTTTTATACCAGTTTTAAAATGAGTTATTAATTTTAGACAATTTCTTGCCTAAAAACACAGATCACAGATGATCTCTTGCATAGAAATGAGAAAACGCTCATGTAACTCACAAAATAAACTATATTTTTCCTTATTAAAAGTATTATTATTATTATTTTTATTACTATTATTATTATTATTATTATTATTATTATTTTTATTAACTTTTGTATAGTAAATGTTTTTATACCAGTTTTAAAATGAGTTATTAATTTTAGACAATTTCTTGCCTAAAAACACAGATCACAGATGATCTCTTGCATAGAAATGAGAAAACGCTCATATAACACACAAAATAAGCTTTATTTTTGCTTAGAAAACTAAGCTTACTTTTATTACTACTATTATTATTATTTTTATTATTATTATTATTACTATTACTTTTATTATTATTATTATAATTTTTATTATTATTATTATTATTATTATTACTATTAATATTATTATTATTAAAAACCGATTATAACTTTTGTATAGTAAATGTTTTTATACCAGTTTTGAAATGAGTTATTAATTTTAGACAATTTCTTGCCTAAAAACAAGGATCACAGATGATCTCTTGCATAGAAATGAGAAAACGCTTATGTAACACACAAAATAAGCTTCATTTTTCCTTGTTAAAAGTATTATTATCATTATTACTTTTATTACTATTACTATTATTATTATTATTTTATTTTAGACGATCCTTTCTTTTGAACACGAAAACTTACATTAAAGAGATTAAAAACGTCTTATTCTGGCTCAAAACTGCAAATTATGTATTACTTTGGATAAAAGCAGTTTATCCTGATTACTCCTTTGCTTAGAATAGGGCAAACTTGCATAAAACTTAATGAAAACTTTAAATTTCGTCTCAAAGAAATAATTTACGTTATAGTTTTGACCAGAACTGTTAATTTCAAACGATTTTATGCCCCCAAACGAGAAAACTTTCACTAAACAGATGCCAAACGTCTTAGTTCGTTTTATAAAAACTACTTAAGTTACAGTTTAAACAAAAACAAATTATTTTCGTTGTTGTTGTGGCAAAATAATTTATTTCGAATGATTCAATGGAGCGAAACGAGTAAACTTTTATAGGACAGATGCAAAACACCATATTACCACATAAATCGTCATTTTAAAGCAAAGTATTAGCTTTTGCACTTGTTTAATTAAAGTTTGCTAACTTCGAAGAATGTAATCGTCCGAAATATTTTTTTTGTCAAAAATATAACGTAATTTGTTCTTTTGAGCTTGAATATAAAGTTTTCATTACGTTTTATAGTAGTTTACTCTACTCTAAGCATAGAATCAAACAGAGTAATCCGCTTTTGTTAAAACTGATACATAATTTGCTCTTATTTTCGAGAATAAAACGTTTTCAATATGTTTGATAAAATTTTTCTTGTTTATAGCAAGGAATCGTTTAAAATTAGCTGTATTTGCCTAAACTGATACGTAATTCGATATTTGTGCATGGATACGAAATTTTCAGTTACTTTGACGTAAAATTTCTTGTTGCAAAAGGTAATACTTTATATGGTAATATGTGGTTTTGCATCTGCCTCATAAAAGTTCATTCGTTTCCAATCATAAAATCGCTTGAAATTAACAGTGCTGGTCAAAACTATTACGTAAATTATTTCTTTAAGACGAAATTTAAAGTTTTTATTAAGTTTTATACAAGTTTACTCTATTCTAAGTAAAGGAGTAATCAGGATAAATTGCTTTTATCTAGAGTAATATATAATTTGCAGTTTTCAGCCAGAATAAGACGTTTTTAATCTTTTTAATGTAAGTTTTCGTGTTCAAAACAAAGGATCGTCTAAAATAAGCAGTTTCTGTCCAAACTGAAACGTAATTTGATTTTCTATGCCTGAATAAGAGGTTTTCAGTTACTTTGATGTAAGGTTTCTTGTTTGTAACAATGAATAAACGAAAATAATTGGTTTTAATCCAAACTGTGACATAAATCGTTTTTCAAAGGCGAAATCAGACGTTTTGCCTCTGTTTAGTGAAAGTATACTGGTTTCAAAGCATAGAATCGTTTGAAATTAACAGTTCTCGTCAAGACTATAACGCAAATCTTTTGTTTTGTGCTAAAATAAGACGTTTTTAGTCTGTTTGATATGTTTTCTTGTTCAAAGCAAAATATTGTCGAAAATCAACCGTTTTTGCCTAAATAATGTTAGGTTTGCTGCTTCAAACAAAGAATCAACGAAAATACTTGGTTTTAATACAAACTGCAATATAAAATGTCATTATAGGACAAAACATGATGTTTGGCATCTGTTTAATAAAAATTTACACTTTTGGAAGCATAGAATCATTCCAAATAAGCTATTCTCGTCATAACTATAATGTAATTAGTATTTTGTGCCAAAATACTGCGTTTTTGTTAGGATTAATAACAATTTAGTCTATTTTAGTCTGTTCGATGTAAGTTTTCTTGTTCAAAGCAAAAGATCGTCTAAAATAAGCCGTTTTTGTTTGAACTGATGAACAATTCGGAGTAAGAGTCAACAAAAATAATTTGTTTTAATCCAAACTGATACTTTTTGTTTCTATAAGAGTCCTATAAGAGTCCGAGATACGCCGTTCTCGTCAAGTCTATAACGTACATAAGAGCAAACTTTTATAAAGCGTAACTAAAGCCACATATTCTGACACAAAAAAACGAATTACTACTAAAGTGTTAGACCCAATTAATTTAGTTTAATTTCAGTTTTTTAAACATTTTATTTTAAAGCAAATTTTTGTTAAAGCTTATTTATATCCAACTCTATAACTCGCTTATGGTTGGTCTTACACAGGAAATGCAAATAACTCTTTTGTAGGAAATTTTATCAGCTTTAATTTTTAAAAAAAGATAAAAATTGATAGGAGTAACTGTTTTCGAGATATAAGCAAAAAACCAATAAGAAAACTGTAACTGTTACTGAATAAAAATGTAATTCAGTTTTCAATGTTTGAGACTAAGACGAAAATGCAGCATTTAAAAACGACTCTGAAGACTTCAGTGACTTTTATGTCACCTCCTTTTTCTTCTAATAAAGTATTGGACCAAATAAATTAAGCGTATTTTAAATTATAAGACATTTTCTGTTAAAGCACTTTTTTTTAAAATATTAATTATTTTCAAACTTATATCTCGCTTATGGTTAGTTCTACATGAAAAATGCAAATAACTATTTTGTAGGAAATTTTAGCAGCTTTAATTTTAGTAAAAAGATAAAAATTGATAGGAGTAACTAATTTCGAGATATAAGCAAGAAACCAAAAAACTGTTACCTTAATTAAGCGCTTGCATATAAGCAAATTTAGTACTATAAGTATTATTATTATTAATGTTATTGTTATTAATATGACGACTAAAAACGTCTCTGAAGACTTTGGTGACTTTTATGTCTTCTCCTTTTTCCTCTACTAAATTGTTAGATCCAATAAATTTAGTTTAATTTCGGTTTTTCAAACAATTTATTTTAAAGCAAATTTTTGTTAAATATTATTTATATTCAACTCTATAACTCGCTTATGGTTGGTCTTACAAAAGAAATGCAAATAACTATTTTGTAAGAAATTTCATCAGCTTTAATTTTGAAAAAAAAATAAAAATTGATAGGAGTAACTGTTTTCGAGATATGAGCAAAAAACCAAAGTGAAAACTGTTACAGTTACTGAACAAAAATGTAATTCAGTTTTCAATGTTTGAGACGAAGTCGAAAATGCAGCATTTAAAAACGACTCTGAAGACTTCAGTGATTTTTATGTCACCTCCTTTTTCTTCTAATAAAGTATTGGATCCAATAAATTAAGTGTATTTTAAATCACAAGACATTTTCTGTTAAAGCACTTTTTTTTAAATATTAATTATTTTCATTCTTATATCTCGCTTATGGTTAGTCCTACATAAAAAATGCAAATAACTATTTTGTAGGAAATTTTATCAGCTTTAATTTTAGTAAAAAGATAAAAATTGATAGGAGTAACTGATTTCGAGATATAAGCAAGAAACCAAAAAACTGTTACCTTAATTAAGCGCTTGCATATAAGCAAATTTAGTACTATAAGTATTATTATTATTAATGTTATTGTTATTAATATGACGACTAAAAACGACTCTGAAAACTTTAGTGAATTTTATGTTTCCTCCTTTTTCCTCTACTAAAATGCTAGACCCAATTAATTTAGTTTAATTTCAGTTTTTCAAACATTTTATTTTAAAGCAAATTTTTGTTAAAAATTATTTATTTCCAACTCTATAACTCGCTTATGGTTGGTCCTACAAGAAAAATTCAAATAACTATTTTGTAGAAAATTTTATCAGCTTTAATTTTGAAAAAAAGATAAAAAATGATAGGAGTAACTGTTTTCGAGATATAAGCAAAAAAGCAATAAGAAAACTGTAACTGTTACTGAACAAAAATGTAATTCAGTTTTTAATGTTTGAGACGAAGTCGAAAATGCAGCATTTAAAAACGACTCTGAAGACTTCAGTGACTTTTTTGTCACCTCCTTTTTCCTCTAAAAAAGTATTGGACTCAATAAATTAAGTGTATTTTAAATCACAAGACATTTTCTGTTAAAGCACTTTTTTTTAAATATTAATTATTTTCAAACTTATATCTCGCTTATGGTTAGTTCTACATGAAAAATGCAAATAACTATTTTGTAGGAAATTTTATCAGCTTAAATTTTAGTAAAAAAATAAAAATTAATAAGTGTAAATGTTTTCGAGATATAAGCAAGAAACCAAAAAACTGTTACCTTAATTAATTGCTTGCATATAAGCAAATTTAGTACTATTAGTATTATTAATGTTATTGTTATTAAATATGACGACTAAAAACGATTCTGAAGACTTTGGTGACTTTTATGTCTTCTCCTTTTTCTTCTAATAAAGTGTTAAACCCAATTAATTTAGTTTAATTTCGGTTTTCAAACATTTTATTTTAAAGCAAATTTTTGTTAAAGATTATTTATATCCAACTCTATAACTCACTTACGAGTGTAGTTGGTCTTACAAAAGAAATGCAAATAACTATTTTGTAGGAAATTTTATCAGCTTTAATTTTGAAAGAATGATAAAAATTGATAGGAGTAACTGTTTTCGAGATATAAGCAAAAAACCAAAGTGAAAACTGTTACAGTTACTGAACAAAAATGTAATTCAGTTTTCAATGTTTGAGACGAAGTCGAAAATGCAGCATTTAAAAACGACTCTGAAGACTTCAGTGACTTTTATGTCACCTCCTTTTTTTTCTAATAAAGTATTGAACCCAATAAATTAAGTGTATTTTAAATCACAAAACATTTTCTGTTAAAGCACTTTTTTTTAAATATTAATTGTTTTCAAACTTAAATCTCGCTTATGGTTAGTCCTACATGAAAAATGCAAATAACTATTTTGTAGGAAATTTTAGCAGCTTTAATTTTAGTAAAAAGATAAAAATTGATAGGAGTAACTGTTTTTGAGATATAAGCAAGAAACCAAAAAACTGTTACCTTAATTAAGCGCTTGCATATAAGCAAATTTTGTACTATTAGTATTATTATTATTAATGTTATTGTTTTTAATATGACGATTAAAAACGTCTCTGAAGACTTTGGTGACTTTTATGTCTTCTCCTTTTTCCTCTACTAAAGTGTTAGATCCAATTAATTTAGTTTAATTTCGGTTTTTCAAACATTTTATTTTAAAGCAAATTTTTGTTAAATATTATTTATATCCAACTCTATAACTCGCCTATGGTTGGTCCTACAGGAAATTTGCAAATAACTATTTTGTAGGAAATTTTTTTAGCTTTAATTTTGAAAAAAAGATAAAATTTGATAGGAATAACGGTTTTCGAGATATAAGCAAAAAACCAAAGTGAAAACTGTTACAGTTACTGAACAAAAATGTAATTCAGTTTTCAAAGTTTGAGACGAAGTCGAAAATGCAGCATTTAAAAACGACTCTGAAGACTTCAGTGATTTTTATGTCACCTCCTTTTTCTTCTAATAAAGTATTGGATCCAATAAATTAAGTGTATTTTAAATCACAAGACATTTTCTGTTAAAGCACTTTTTTTTAAATATTAATTATTTTCATACTTATATCTCGCTTATGGTTAGTCCTACATAAAAAATGGAAATAACTATTTTGTAGGAAATTGTATCAGCTTTAATTTTAGTAAAAAAATAAAAATTGATAGGAGTAACTGATTTCGAGATATAAGCAAGAAACCAAAAAACTGTTACCTTAATTAAGCGTTTGCATATAAGCAAATTTTGTACTATTAGTATTATTATTATTAATGTTATTGTTATTAATATGACGACTAAAGACGACTCTGAAACCTTTAGTAACTTTTATGTCTTCTCCTTTTTCCTCTACTAAAGTGTTAGACACAATTAATTTAGTTTAATTTCAGTTATTCAAACATTTTATTTTAAAGCAAATTTTTGTTAAATATTATTTATATCTAACTCTATAACTCGCTTATGGTTGGTCCTACAAGAAAAATGCAAATAACTATTTTGTAGCAAATTTTATCAGCTTTAATTTTGAAAAAAAGATAAAAACTGATAGCAGTAACTGTTTTCGAGATATAAGCAAAAAAGCAATAAGAAAACTCTAACTGTTACTGAACAAAAATGTAATTCAGTTTTTAATGTTTGAGACGAAGACAAAAATGCAGCATTTAAAAACGACTCTGAAGACTTCAGTGACTTTTATGTCACCTCCTTTTTCTTCTAATAAAGTATTGGACCCAATAAATTAAGTGTATTTTAAATCACAGTTTTTTGGTTTCTTGCTTATATCTCGAAAACAGTTACTCCTATCAATTTTTATCTTTTTACTAAAATTAAAGCTGACAAAATTTCCTACAAAATAGTTATTTGCATTTTTCATGTAGAACTAACCATAAGCGAGATATATGTTTGAAAATAATTAATATTAAAAAAAAAAGTGCTTTAACAGAAAATGTCTTGTGATTTAAAATACACTTAATTTATTGAGTCCAACACTTTATTAGAGGAAAAAGGAGGTGACATACAAGTCACTGAAGTCTTTAGAGTCGTTTTTAAATGCTGCATCTTCGACTTCGTCTCAAACATTGAAAACTGTATTACATTTTTGTTCAGTAACTGTAACAGTTTTCACTTTGGTTTTTTGCTTATATTTCGAAAACCGTTACTCCTAAAGTCTTCAAAGTTGTTTTTAGTCCTCATATTAATAACAATAACATTAATAATAATAATACTAATAGTACTAAATTTGCTTATATACAAGCGCTTAATTAAGGTAACAGTTTTTGGTTTCTTGCTTATATCTCGAAAACAGTTACTCCTATCAATTTTTATCTTTCTTTAAAAAATAAAGCTGATAAAATTTCCTACAAAATAGTTATTCGCATTTTTTTTGTAAGACCAACCATAAGCGAGTTATAGAGTTGGATATAAATATTCTTTAACAAAAATTTGCTTTAAAATAAAATGTTTGAATAACTGAAATTAAACTAAATTAATTGGGTCTAACACTTTAGTAGAGGAAAAAGGAGAAGACATAAAAGTCACTAAAGGTCTCAGAGTCGTCTTTAGTCGTCATATTAAAAACAATAACATTAATAATAATAATAATACTAATAGTACTAAATTTGCTTATATGCAAACGCTTAATTAAGGTAACAGTTTTTTGGTTTCTTGCTTATATCTCGAAAACAGTTACTCCTATCAATTTTTATCTCTTTACTAAAATTAAAGCTGACAAAATTTCCTACAAAATAGTTATTTGCATTTTTTATGTAGGACTAACCATAAGCGAGATATATGATTGACAATAATTAATATTTAAAAAAAAAGTGCTTTAACAGAAAATGTCTTGTGATTTAAAATACACTTAATTTATTGGGTCTAACACTTTATTAGAGGAAAAAGGAGGTGACATAAAAGTCACTGAAATCTTTAGAGTCGTTTTTAAATGCTGCATCTTCGACTTCGTCTCAAACATTGAAAACTGTATTACATTTTTGTTCAGTAACTGTAACAGTTTTCACTTTGGTTTTTTGCTTATATCTCGAAAACCGTTACTCCTATCAAATTTTATCTTTTTTTCAAAATTAAAGCGGATAAAATTTCCTACAAAATAGTTATTTGCAAATTTACTGTAGGACGAACCATAGGCGAGTTATAGAGTTGGATATAAATAATTTTTAACAAAAATTTGCTTTAAAATAAAATGTTTGAAAAACTGAAATTAAACTAAATTAATTGGGTCTAGCATTTAAGTAGAGGAAAAAGGAGGAGACATAAAAGTCACTAAAGTTTTCAGAGTCGTCTTTAGTCGTCTTATTAATAACAATAACATTAATAATAATAATGCTTATAGTACTAAATTTGCTTATATGCATGCGCTTAATTAAGGTAACAGTTTTTTGGTTTCTTGCTTATATCTCGAAAACATTTACCCCTATCAATTTTTATCTCTTTACTAAAATTAAAGCTGACAAAATTTCCTACAAAATAGTTATTTGCATTTTTCATGTAGGACTAACCATAAGCGAGATATATGATTGACAATAATTAATATTTAAAAAAAAAGTGCTTTAACAGAAAATGTCTTGTGATTTAAAATACACTTAATTTATTGGGTCTAACACTTTATTAGAGAAAAAAGGAGGTGACATAAAAGTCACTGAAGTCTTTAGAGTCGTTTTTAAATGCTGCATCTTCGACTTCGTCTCAAACATTGAAAACTGTATTACATTTTTGTTCAGTAACTGTTACAGTTTTCACTTTGGTTTTTTGCTTATATCTCGAAAACCGTTACTCCTATCAAATTTTATCTTTTTTTCAAAATTAAAGCGGATAAAATTTCCTACAAAATAGTTATTTGCAAATTTCTTGTAGGACGAACCATAGGCGAGTTATAGAGTTGGATATAAATAATTTTTAACAAAAATTTGCTTTAAAATAAAATGTTTGAAAAACTGAAATTAAACTAAATTAATTGGGTCTAGCATTTTAGTAGAGGAAAAAGGAGGAGACATAAAAGTCACTAAAGTTTTCAGAGTCGTCTTTAGTCGTCATATTAATAACAATAACATTAATAATAATAATACTTATAGTACTAAATTTGCTTATATGCATGCGCTTAATTAAGGTAACAGTTTTTTGGTTTCTTGCTTATATCTCGAAAACAGTTACTCCTATCAATTTTTATCTTTCTTTAAAAATTAAAGCTGATAAAATTTCATACAAAATAGTTATTTGCATTTCTTTTGTAGGACCAACCATAAGCGAGTTATAGAGTTGGATATAAATAATCTTTAACAAAAATTTGCTTTAAAATTAAATGTTTGAAAAACCGAAATTAAACTAAATTAATTAGGTCTAACACTTTAGTAGAGAAAAAAGGAGAAAACATAAAAATCGCCAAAGTCTTCAAAGTTGTTTTTAGTCGTCATATTAATAACAATAACATTAATAATAATAATACTAATAGTACTAAATTTGCTTATATGCAAACGCTTAATTAAGGTAACAGTTGTTTGGTTTCTTGCTTATATCTCGAAAACAGTTACTCTTATCAATTTTTATCTCTTTACTAAAATTAAAGCTGACAAAATTTTCTACAAAATAGTTATTTGCATTTTTCATGTAGGACTAACCATAAGCGAGATATATGATTGAAAATAATTGATATTTAAAAAAAAAGTGCTTTAACAGAAAATGTCTTGTGATTTAAAATACACTTAATTTATTGAGTCCAACACTTTATTAGAGGAAAAAGGAGGTGACATACAAGTCACTGAAGTCTTTAGAGTCGTTTTTAAATGCTGCATCTTCGACTTCGTCTCAAACATTGAAAACTGTATTACATTTTTGTTCAGTAACTGTAACAGTTTTCACTTTGGTTTTTTGCTTATATTTCGAAAACCGTTACTCCTATCAAATTTTATCTTTTTTTCAAAATTAAAGCGGATAAAATTTCCTACAAAATAGTTATTTGCAAATGTCCTGTAGGACAAACCATAGGCGAGTTATAGAGTTGGATATAAATAATCTTTAACAAAAATTTGCTTTAAAATAAAATGTTTGAAAAACCGAAATTAAACTAAATTAATTGGGTCTAACACTTTAGTAGAGAAAAAAGGAGAAGACATAAAAATCACCAAAGTCTTCAAAGTTGTTTTTAGTCGTCATATTAACAACAATAACATTAATAATAATAATACTAATAGTACTAAATTTGCTTATATACAAGCGCTTAATTAAGGTAACAGTTTTTGGTTTCTTGCTTATATCTCGAAAACAGTTACTCCTATCAATTTTTATCTTTCTTTAAAAATTAAAGCTGATAAAATTTCCTACAAAATAGTTATTCGCATTTCTTTTGTAGGACCAACCATAAGCGAGTTATAGAGTTGGATATAAATATTCTTTAACAAAAATTTGCTTTAAAATAAAATGTTTGAATAACTGAAATTAAACTAAATTAATTGGGTCTAACACTTTAGTAGAGGAAAAAGGAGAAGACATAAAAGTCACTAAAGGTTTCAGAGTCGTCTTTAGTCGTCATATTAATAACAATAACATTAATAATAATAATACTAATAATACTAAATTTGCTTATATGCAAACGCTTAATTAAGGTAACAGTTGTTTGGTTTCTTGCTTATATCTCGAAAACAGTTACTCCTATCAATTTTTATCTCTTCACTAAAATTAAAGCTGACAAAATTTCCTACAAAATAGTTATTTGCATTTTTCATGTAGGACTAACCATAAGCGAGATATATGATTGAAAATAATTAATATTTAAAAAAAAAGTGCTTTAACAGAAAATGTCTTGTGATTTAAAATACACTTAATTTATTGGGTCCAACAATTTGTTAGAGGAAAAAGGAGGTGACATAAAAATCACTGAAGTTTTTAGAGTCGTTTTTAAATGCTGCATCTTCGACTTCGTCTCAAACATTGAAAATTGTATTACATTTTTGTTCAGTAACTGTAACAGTTTTCACTTTGGTTTTTTGCTTATATCTCGAAAACCGTTACTCCTATCAAATTTTATCTTTTTTTTAAAATTAAAGCGGATAAAATTTCCTACAAAATAGTTATTTGCAAATTTCCTGTAGGACGAACCATAGGCGAGTTATAGAGTTGGATATAAATAATCTTTAACAAAAATTTGCTTTAAAATAAAATGTTTGAAAAACCGAAATTAAACTAAATTAATTGGGTCTAACACTTTAGTAGAGAAAAAAGGAGAAGACATAAAAATCACCAAAGTCTTTAAAGTTGATTTTAGTCGTCATATTAATAACAATAACATTAATAATAATAATACTAATAGTACTAAATTTGCTTATATGCAAGCGCTTAATTAAGGTAAGAGTTTTTGGTTTCTTGCTTATATCTCGAAAACAGTTACTCCTATCAATTTTTATTTTTTTACTAATAATAAAGCTGATAAAATTTGCAACAAAATAGTTATTTGCATTTTTCTTGTAGGATCAACCATAAGCGAGTTATAGAGTTGGATATTAATAATATTCAACAAAAATTTGCTTTAAAATAAAATGTTTGAAAAACTGAAATTAAACTAAATTAATTGAGTCTAGCATTTTAGTAGAGGAAAAAGGAGGAGACATAAAAGTCACTAAAGTTTTTAGAGTCGTCTTTATTCGTCATATTAATAACAATAACATTAATAATAATAATACTTATAGTACTAAATTTGCTTACATGCATGCGCTTAATTAAGGTAACAGTTTTTTGGTTTCTTGCTTATATCTCGAAAACAGTTACTCCTATCAATTTTTATCTCTTTACTAAAATTAAAGCTGACAAAATTTCCTACAAAATAGTTATTTGCAAATTTTCTGTAGGACGAACCATAGGCGAGTTATAGAGTTGGATATAAATAATTTTTAACAAAAATTTGCTTTAAAATAAAATGTTTGAAAAACTGAAATTAAACTAAATTAATTGGGTCTAGCATTTTAGTAGAGGAAAAAGGAGGAGACATAAAAGTCACTAAAGTTTTCAGAGTCGTCTTTAGTCGTCATATTAATAACAATAACATTAATAATAATAATACTTATAGTACTAAATTTGCTTATATGCATGCGCTTAATTAAGGTAACAGTTTTTTGGTTTCTTGCTTATATCTCGAAAACAGTTACTCCTATCAATTTTTATCTTTCTTTAAAAATTAAAGCTGATAAAATTTCATACAGAATAGTTATTTGCATTTCTTTTGTAGGACCAACCATAAGCGAGTTATAGAGTTGGATATAAATAATCTTTAACAAAAATTTGCTTTAAAATAAAATGTTCGAAAAACCGAAATTAAACTAAATTAATTGGGTCTAACACTTTAGTAGAGAAAAAAGGAGAAGACATAAAAATCACCAAAGTCTTCAAAGTTGTTTTTAGTCGTCATATTAATAACAATAACATTAATAATAATAATACTAATAGTACTAAATTTGCTTATATGCAAACGCTTAATTAAGGTAACAGTTGTTTGGTTTCTTGCTTATATCTCGAAAACAGTTACTCCTATCAATTTTTATCTCTTTACTAAAATTAAAGCTGACAAAATTTCCTACAAAATAGTTATTTGCATTTTTTATATAGGACTAACCATAAGCGAGATATATGATTGACATTAATTAATATTTAAAAAAAAAGTGCTTTAACAGAAAATGTCTTGTGATTTAAAATACACTTAATTTATAGGGTCCAACACTTTATTAGAGGAAAAAGGAGGTGACATAAAAGTCACTGAAGTCTTTAGAGTCGTTTTTAAATGCTGCATCTTCGACTTCGTCTCAAACATTGAAAACTGTATTACATTTTTGTTCAGTAACTGTAACAGTTTTAACTTTGGTTTTTTGCTTATATTTCGAAAACCGTTACTCCTATCAAATTTTATCTTTTTTTCAAAATTAAAGCGGATAAAATTTCCTACAAAATAGTTATTTGCAAATGTTCTGTAGGACGAACCATAGGCGAGTTATAGAGTTGGATATAAATAATCTTTAACAAAAATTTGCTTTAAAATAAAATGTTTGAAAAACCGAAATTAAACTAAATTAATTATGACTAACACTTTAGTTGAGAAAAAAGGAGAAGACATAAAAATCACCAAAGTCTTCAAAGTTGTTTTTAGTCGTCATATTAATAACAATAACATTAATAAAAATAATACAAATAGTACTAAATTTGCTTATATACAAGCGCTTAATTAAGGTAACAGTTTTTGGTTTCTTGCTTATATCTCGAAAACAGTTACTCCTATCAATTTTTATCTTTCTCTAAAAATTAAAGCTGATAAAATTTCCTACAAAATAGTTATTCGCATTTCTTTTGTAGGACCAACCATAAGCGAGTTATAGAGTTGGATATAAATATTCTTTAACATAAATTTGCTTTAAAATAAAATGTTTGAATAACTGAAATTAAACTAAATTAATTGGGTCTAACACTTTAGTAGAGGAAAAAGGAGAAGACATAAAAATCACTAAAGGTTTCAGAGTCGTCTTTAGTCGTCATATTAATAACAATAACATTAATAATAATAATACTAATAGTACTAAATTTGCTTATATGCAAACGCTTAATTAAGGTAACAGTTGTTTGGTTTCTTGCTTATATCTCGAAAACAGTTACTCCTATCAATTTTTATCGCTTTATTAAAATTAAAGCTGATACAATTTCCTACAAAATAGTTATTTGCATTTTTCATGTAGGACTAACCATAAGCGAGATATATGATTGAAAATAATTAATATTTAAAAAAAAAGTGCTTTAACAGAAAATGTCTTGTGATTTAAAATACACTTAATTTATTGGGTCCAACACTTTATTAGAGGAAAAAGGAGGTGACATAAAAGTCACTGAAATCTTTAGAGTCGTTTTTAAATGCTGCATCTTCGACTTCGTCTCATACATTGAAAACTGTATTACATTTTTGTTCAGTAACTGTAACAGTTTTCACTTTGGTTTTTTGCTTATATCTCGAAAACCGTTACTCCTATCAACTTTTATCTTTTTTTCAAAATTAAAGCGGATAAAATTTCCTACAAAATGGTTATTTGCAAATTTCCTGTAGGACGAACCATAGGCGAGTTATAAAGTTGGATATAAATAATTTTTAACAAAAATTTGCTTTAAAATAAAATGTTTGAAAAACTGAAATTAAACTAAATTAATTGGGTCTAGCATTTTAGTAGAGGAAAAAGGAGGAGACATAAAAATCACTAAAGTTTTCAGAGTCGTCTTTAGTCGTCATATTAATAACAATAACATTAATAATAATAATACTTATAGTACTAAATTTGCTTATATGCATGCGCTTAATTAAGGTAACAGTTTTTTGGTTTCTTGCTTATATCTCGAAAACAGTTACTCCTATCAATTTTTATCTTTCTTTAAAAATTAAAGCTGATAAAATTTCATACAAAATAGTTATTTGCATTTCTTTTGTAGGACCAACCATAAGCGAGTTATAGAGTTGGATATAAATAATCTTTAACAAAAATTTGCTTTAAAATAAAATGTTTGAAAAACCGAAATTAAACTAAATTAATTGGGTCTAACACTTTAGTAGAGAAAAAAGGAGAAGACATAAAAATCACCAAAGTCTTCAGAGTTGTTTTTAGTCGTCATATTAATAACAATAACATTAATAATAATAATACTAATAGTACTAAATTTGCTTATATGCAAACGCTTAATTAAGGTAACAGTTGTTTGGTTTCTTGCTTATATCTCGAAAACAGTTACTCTTATCAATTTTTATCTCTTTACTAAAATTAAAGCTGACAAAATTTCCTACAAAATAGTTATTTGCATTTTCCATGTAGGACTAACCATAAGCGAGATATATGATTGAAAATAATTAATATTTAAAAAAAAAGTGCTTTAACAGAAAATGTCTTGTGATTTAAAATACACTTAATTTATTGGGTCCAACACTTTATTAGAGGAAAAAGGAGGTGACATAAAAGTCACTGAAGTCTTTAGAGTCGTTTTTAAATGCTGCATCTTCGACTTCGTCTCAAACATTGAAAACTGTATTACATTTTTGTTCAGTAACTGTAACAGTTTTAACTTTGGTTTTTTGCTTATATTTCGAAAACCGTTACTCCTATCAAATTTTATCTTTTTTTCAAAATTAAAGCGGATAAAATTTCCTACAAAATAGTTATTTGCAAATGTTCTGTAGGACGAACCATAGGCGAGTTATAGAGTTGGATATAAATAATCTTTAACAAAAATTTGCTTTAAAATAAAATGTTTGAAAAACCGAAATTAAACTAAATTAATTATGACTAACACTTTAGTTGAGAAAAAAGGAGAAGACATAAAAATCACCAAAGTCTTCAAAGTTGTTTTTAGTCGTCATATTAATAACAATAACATTAATAAAAATAATACAAATAGTACTAAATTTGCTTATATACAAGCGCTTAATTAAGGTAACAGTTTTTGGTTTCTTGCTTATATCTCGAAAACAGTTACTCCTATCAATTTTTATCTTTCTCTAAAAATTAAAGCTGATAAAATTTCCTACAAAATAGTTATTCGCATTTCTTTTGTAGGACCAACCATAAGCGAGTTATAGAGTTGGATATAAATATTCTTTAACATAAATTTGCTTTAAAATAAAATGTTTGAATAACTGAAATTAAACTAAATTAATTGGGTCTAACACTTTAGTAGAGGAAAAAGGAGAAGACATAAAAATCACTAAAGGTTTCAGAGTCGTCTTTAGTCGTCATATTAATAACAATAACATTAATAATAATAATACTAATAGTACTAAATTTGCTTATATGCAAACGCTTAATTAAGGTAACAGTTGTTTGGTTTCTTGCTTATATCTCGAAAACAGTTACTCCTATCAATTTTTATCGCTTTATTAAAATTAAAGCTGATACAATTTCCTACAAAATAGTTATTTGCATTTTTCATGTAGGACTAACCATAAGCGAGATATATGATTGAAAATAATTAATATTTAAAAAAAAAGTGCTTTAACAGAAAATGTCTTGTGATTTAAAATACACTTAATTTATTGGGTCCAACACTTTATTAGAGGAAAAAGGAGGTGACATAAAAGTCACTGAAATCTTTAGAGTCGTTTTTAAATGCTGCATCTTCGACTTCGTCTCATACATTGAAAACTGTATTACATTTTTGTTCAGTAACTGTAACAGTTTTCACTTTGGTTTTTTGCTTATATTTCGAAAACCGTTACTCCTATCAAATTTTATCTTTTTTTCAAAATTAAAGCGGCTAAAATTTCCTACAAAATAGTTATTTGCAAATGTCCTGTAGGACGAACCATAGGCGAGTTATAGAGTTGGATATAAATAATCTTTAACAAAAATTTGCTTTAAAATAAAATGTTTGTAAAACCGAAATTAAACTAAATTAATTGGGTCTAACACTTTAGTAGAGAAAAAAGGAGAAGACATAAAAATCACCAAAGTCTTCAAAGTTGTTTTTAGTCGTCATATTAATAACAATAACATTAATAATAATAATACTAATAGTACTAAATTTGCTTATATACAAGCGCTTAATTAAGGTAACAGTTTTTGGTTTCTTGCTTATATCTCGAAAACAGTTACTCCTAGCAATTTTTATCTTTCTTTAAAAATTAAAGATGATAAAATTTCCTACAAAATAGTTATTCGCATTTTTTTTGTAAGACCAACCATAAGCGAGTTATAGAGTTGGATATAAATATTCTTTAACAAAAATTTGCTTTAAAATAAAATGTTTGAATAACTGAAATTAAACTAAATTAATTGGGTCTAACACTTTAGTAGAGGAAAAAGGAGAAGACATAAAAGTCACTAAAGGTCTCAGAGTCGTCTTTAGTCGTCATATTAAAAACAATAACATTAATAATAATAATAATACTAATAGTACTAAATTTGCCTATATGCAAACGCTTAATTAAGGTAACAGTTTTTTGGTTTCTTGCTTATATTTCGAAAACAGTTACTCCTATCAATTTTTATTTTTTTACTAAAATTAAAGCTGACAAAATTTCCTACAAAATAGTTATTTTCATTTTTCATGTAGGACTAACCATAAGCGAGATATATGATTGACAATAATTAATATTTAAAAAAAAGTGCTTTAACAGAAAATGTCTTGTGATTTAAAATACACTTAATTTATTGGGTCCAACACTTTATTAGAGGAAAAAGGAGGTGACATAAAAGTCACTGAAGTCTTTAGAGTCGTTTTTAAATGCTGCATCTTCGACTTCGTCTCAAACATTGAAAACTGTATTACATTTTTGTTCAGTAACTGTAACAGTTTTCACTTTGGTTTTTTGCTTATATTTCGAAAACCGTTACTCCTATCAAATTTTATCTTTTTTTCAAAATTAAAGCGGATAAAATTTCCTACAAAATAGTTATTTGCAAATTTACTGTAGGACGAACCATAGGCGAGTTATAGAGTTGGATATAAATAATTTTTAACAAAAATTTGCTTTAAAATAAAATGTTTGAAAAACTGAAATTAATCTAAATTAATTGGGTCTAGCATTTTAGTAGAGGAAAAAGGAGGAGACATAAAAGTCACTAAAGTTTTCAGAGTCGTTTTTAGTCGTCATATTAATAACAATAACATTAATAATAATAATAATACTTATAGTACTAAATTTGCTTATATGCATGCGCTTAATTAAGGTAACAGTTTTTTGGTTTCTTGCTTATATCTCGAAAACAGTTACTCCTATCAATTTTTATCTTTTTACTAATAATAAAGCTGATAAAATTTATAACAAAATAGTTATTTGCATTTTTCTTGTAGGATCAACCATAAGCGAGTTATAGAGTTGGATATTAATAATATTCAACAAAAATTTGCTTTAAAATAAAATGTTTGAAAAACTGAAATTAAACTAAACTAATTGGGTCTAGCATTTTAGTAGAGGAAAAAGGAGGAGACATAAAAGTCACTAAAGTTTTCAGAGTCGTCTTTAGTCGTCATATTAATAACAATAACATTAATAATAATAATACTTATAGTACTAAATTTGCTTATATGCATGCGCTTAATTAAGGTAACAGTTTTTTGGTTTCTTGCTTATATCTCGAAAACAGTTACTCCTATCAATTTTTATCTTTCTTTAAAAATTAAAGCTGATAAAATTTCATACAAAATAGTTATTTGCATTTCTTTTGTAGGACCAACCATAAGCGAGTTATAGAGTTGGATATAAATAATCTTTAACAAAAATTTGCTTTAAAATAAATTGTTTGAAAAACCGAAATTAAACTAAATTAATTGGGTCTAACACTTTAGTAGAGAAAAAAGGAGAAGACATAAAAATCACCAAAGTCTTCAAAGTTGTTTTTAGTCGTCATATTAATAACAATAACATTAATAATAATAATACTAATAGTACTAAATTTGCTTATATGCAAACGCTTAATTAAGGTAACAGTTGGTTGGTTTCTTGCTTCTATCTCGAAAACAGTTACTCTTATCAATTTTTATCTTTTTACTAAAATTAAAGCTGACAAAATTTCCTACAAAATAGTTATTTGCATTTTTCATGTAGGACTAACCATAAGCGAGATATATGATTGAAAATAATTAATATTTAAAAAAAAGTGCTTTAACAGAAAATGTCTTGTGATTTAAAATACACTTAATTTATTGGGTCCAACACTTTATTAGAGGAAAAAGGAGGTGACATAAAAGTCACTGAAGTCTTTAGAGTCGTTTTTAAATGCTGCATCTTCGACTTCGTCTCAAACATTGAAAACTGTATTACATTTTTGTTCAGTAACTGTAACAGTTTTCACTTTGGTTTTTTACTTATATCTCGAAAACCGTTACTCCTATCAAATTTTATTTTTTTTTCAAAATTAAAGCGGATAAAATTTCCTACAAAATAGTTATTTGCAAATTTCCTGTAGGACGAACCATAGGCGAGTTATAGAGTTGGATATAAATAATTTTTAACAAAAATTTGCTTTAAAATAAAATGTTTGAAAAACGGAAATTAAACTAAATTAATTGGGTCTAGCATTTTAGTAGAGGAAAAAGGAGGAGACATAAAAGACACTAAAGTTTTCAGAGTCGTCTTTAGTCGTCATATTAATAACAATAACATTAATAATAATAATACTTATAGTACTAAATTTGCTTATATGCATGCGCTTAATTAAGGTAACAGTTTTTTGGTTTCTTGCTTATATCTCGAAAACAGTTACTCCTATCAATTTTTATCTTTCTTTAAAAATTAAAGCTGATAAAATTTCATACAAAATAGTTATTTGCATTTCTTTTGTAGGACCAACCATAAGCGAGTTATAGAGTTGGATATAAATAATCTTTAACAAAAATTTGCTTTAAAATAAAATGTTTGAAAAACCGAAATTAAACTAAATTAATTGGGTCTAACACTTTAGTAGAGAAAAAAGGAGAAGACATAAAAATCACCAAAGTCTTTAAAGTTGTTTTTAGTCGTCATATTAATAACAATAACATTAATAATAATAATACTAATAGTACTAAATTTGCTTATATGCAAACGCTTAATTAAGGTAACAGTTGTTTGGTTTCTTGCTTATATCTCGAAAACAGTTACACTTATCAATTTTTATCTCTTTACTAAAATTAAAGCTGACAAAATTTCCTACAAAATAGTTTTTTGCATTTTTCATGTAGGACTAACCATAAGCGAGATATATGAATGAAAATAATTAATATTTAAAAAAAAGTGCTTTAACAGAAAATGTCTTGTGATTTAAAATACACTTAATTTATTGGGTCCAACACTTTATTAGAGGAAAAAGGAGGTGACATAAAAGTCACTGAAGTCTTTAGAGTCGTTTTTAAATGCTGCATATTCGACTTCGTCTCAAACATTGAAAACTGTATTACATTTTTGTTCAGTAACTGTAACAGTTTTCACTTTGGTTTTTTGCTTATATTTCGAAAACCGTTACTCCTATCAAATTTTATCTTTTTTTCAAAATAAAGCGGATAAAATTTCCTACAAAATAGTTATTTGCAAATGTCCTGTAGGACGAACCATAGGCGAGTTATAGAGTTGGATATAAATAATTTTTAACAAACATTTGCTTTAAAATAAAATGTTTGAAAAACGGAAATTAAACTAAATTAATTGGGTCTAGCATTTTAGTAGAGGAAAAAGGAGGAGACATAAAAGTCACTAAAGTTTTCAGAGTCGTCTTTAGTCGTCATATTAATAACAATAACATTAATAATAATAATACTTATAGTACTAAATTTGCTTATATGCATGCGCTTAATTAAGGTAACAGTTTTTTGGTTTCTTGCTTATATCTCGAAAACAGTTACTCCTATCAATTTTTATCTTTCTTTAAAAATTAAAGCTGATAAAATTTCATACAAAATAGTTATTTGCATTTCTTTTGTAGGACCAACCATAAGCGAGTTATAGAGTTGGATATAAATAATCTTTAACAAAAATTTGCTTTAAAATAAAATGTTTGAAAAACCGAAATTAAACTAAATTAATTGGGTCTAACACTTTAGTAGAGAAAAAAGGAGAAGACATAAAAATCACCAAAGTCTTTAAAGTTGTTTTTAGTCGTCATATTAATAACAATAACATTAATAATAATAATACTAATAGTACTAAATTTGCTTATATGCAAACGCTTAATTAAGGTAACAGTTGTTTGGTTTCTTGCTTATATCTCGAAAACAGTTACTCTTATCAATTTTTATCTCTTTACTAAAATTAAAGCTGACAAAATTTCCTACAAAATAGTTTTTTGCATTTTTCATGTAGGACTAACCATAAGCGAGATATATGATTGAAAATAATTAATATTTAAAAAAAAGTGCTTTAACAGAAAATGTCTTGTGATTTAAAATACACTTAATTTATTGGGTCCAACACTTTATTAGAGGAAAAAGGAGGTGACATAAAAGTCACTGAAGTCTTTAGAGTCGTTTTTATATGCTGCATATTCGACTTCGTCTCAAACATTGAAAACTGTATTACATTTTTGTTCAGTAACTGTAACAGTTTTCACTTTGGTTTTTTGCTTATATTTCGAAAACCGTTACTCCTATCAAATTTTATCTTTTTTTTAAAATAAAGCGGATAAAATTTCCTACAAAATAGTTATTTGCAAATGTCCTGTAGGACGAACCATAGGCGAGTTATAGAGTTGGATATAAATAATCTTTAACAAAAATTTGCTTTAAAATAAAATGTTTGAAAAACCGAAATTAAACTAAATTAATTGGGTCTAACACTTTAGTAGAGAAAAAAGGAGAAGACATAAAAATCACCAAAGTCTTCAAAGTTGTTTTTAGTCGTCATATTAATAACAATAACATTAATAATAATAATACTAATAGTACTAAATTTGCTTATATGCAAGCGCTTAATTAAGGTAAGAGTTTTTTGGTTTCTTGCTTATATCTCGAAAACAGTTACTCCTATCAATTTTTATCTTTTTACTAATAATAAAGCTGATAAAATTTGCAACAAAATAGTTATTTGCATTTTTCTTGTAGGATCAACCATAAGCGAGTTATAGAGTTGGATATTAATAATATTCAACAAAAATTTGCTTTAAAATAAAATGTTTGAAAAACTGAAATTAAACTAAATTAATTGGGTCTAGCATTTTAGTAGAGGAAAAAGGAGGAGACATAAAAGTCACTAAAGTTTTCAGAGTCGTCTTTAGTTGTCATATTAATAACAATAACATTAATAATAATATTACTTATGGTACTAAATTTGCTTATATGCATGCGCTTAATTAAGGTAACAGTTTTTTGGTTTCTTGCTTATATCTCGAAAACAGTTACTCCTATCAATTTTTATCTTTCTTTAAAAATTAAAGCTGATAAAATTTCATACAAAATAGTTATTTGCATTTCTTTTGTAGGACCAACCATAAGCGAGTTATAGAGTTGGATATAAATAATCTTTAACAAAAATTTGCTTTAAAATAAAATGTTTGAAAAACCGAAATTAAACTAAATTAATTGGGTCTAACACTTTAGTAGAGAAAAAAGGAGAAGACATAAAAATCACCAAAGTCTTTAAAGTTGTTTTTAGTCGTCATATTAATAACAATAACATTAATAATAATAATACTAATAGTACTAAATTTGCTTATATGCAAACGCTTAATTAAGGTAACAGTTGTTTGGTTTCTTGCTTATATCTCGAAAACAGTTACTCTTATCAATTTTTATCTCTTTACTAAAATTAAAGCTGACAAAATTTCCTACAAAATAGTTATTTGCATTTTTCATGTAGGACTAACCATAAGCGAGATATATGATTGAAAATAATTAATATTTAAAAAAAAAGTGCTTTAACAGAAAATGTCTTGTGATTTAAAATACACTTAATTTATTGGGTCCAACACTTTATTAGAGGAAAAAGGAGGTGACATAAAAGTCACTGAAGTCTTTAGAGTCGTTTTTAAATGCTGCATCTTCGACTTCGTCTCATACATTGAAAACTGTATTACATTTTTGTTCAGTAACTGTAACAGTTTTTACTTTGGTTTTTTGCTTATATTTCGAAAACCGTTACTCCTATCAAATTTTATCTTTTTTTCAAAATTAAAGCGGCTAAAATTTCCTACAAAATAGTTATTTGCAAATGTCCTGTAGGACGAACCATAGGCGAGTTATAGAGTTGGATATAAATAATCTTTAACAAAAATATGCTTTAAAATAAAATGTTTGTAAAACCGAAATTAAACTAAATTAATTGGGTCTAACACTTTAGTAGAGAAAAAAGGAGAAGACATAAAAATCACCAAAGTCTTCAAAGTTGTTTTTAGTCCTCATATTAATAACAATAACATTAATAATAATAATACTAATAGTACTAAATTTGCTTATATACAAGCGCTTAATTATGGTAACAGTTTTTGGTTTCTTGCTTATATCTCGAAAACAGTTACTCCTATTAATTTTTATCTTTCTTTAAAAAATAAAGCTGATAAAATTTCCTACAAAATAGTTATTCGCATTTTTTTTGTAAGACCAACCATAAGCGAGTTATAGAGTTGGATATAAATATTCTTTAACAAAAATTTGCTTTAAAATAAAATGTTTGAATAACTGAAATTAAACTAAATTAATTGGGTCTAACACTTTAGTAGAGGAAAAAGGAGAAGACATAAAAGTCACTAAAGGTCTCAGAGTCGTCTTTAGTCGTCATATTAAAAACAATAACATTAATAATAATAATAATACTAATAGTACTAAATTTGCTTATATGCAAACGCTTAATTAAGGTAACAGTTTTTTGGTTTCTTGCTTATATCTCGAAAACAGTTACTCCTATCAATTTTTATCTCTTTACTAAAATTAAAGCTGACAAAATTTCCTACAAAATAGTTATTTGCATTTTTTATGTAGGACTAACCATAAGCGAGATATATGATTGACAATAATTAATATTTAAAAAAAAAGTGCTTTAACAGAAAATGTCTTGTGATTTAAAATACACTTAATTTATTGGGTCTAACACTTTATTAGAGGAAAAAGGAGGTGACATAAAAGTCACTGAAATCTTTAGAGTCGTTTTTAAATGCTGCATCTTCGACTTCGTCTCAAACATTGAAAACTGTATTACATTTTTGTTCAGTAACTGTAACAGTTTTCACTTTGGTTTTTTGCTTATATCTCGAAAACCGTTACTCCTATCAAATTTTATCTTTTTTTCAAAATTAAAGCGGATAAAATTTCCTACAAAATAGTTATTTGCAAATTTACTGTAGGACGAACCATAGGCGAGTTATAGAGTTGGATATAAATAATTTTTAACAAAAATTTGCTTTAAAATAAAATGTTTGAAAAACTGAAATTAAACTAAATTAATTGGGTCTAGCATTTTAGTAGAGGAAAAAGGAGGAGACATAAAAGTCACTAAAGTTTTCAGAGTCGTCTTTAGTCGTCTTATTAATAACAATAACATTAATAATAATAATGCTTATAGTACTAAATTTGCTTATATGCATGCGCTTAATTAAGGTAACAGTTTTTTGGTTTCTTGCTTATATCTCGAAAACAGTTACCCCTATCAATTTTTATCTTTTTACTAAAATTAAAGCTGACAAAATTTCCTACAAAATAGTTATTTGCATTTTTCATGTAGGACTAACCATAAGCGAGATATATGATTGACAATAATTAATATTTAAAAAAAAAGTGCTTTAACAGAAAATGTCTTGTGATTTAAAATACACTTAATTTATTGGGTCTAACACTTTATTAGAGGAAAAAGGAGGTGACATAAAAGTCACTGAAGTCTTTAGAGTCGTTTTTAAATGCTGCATCTTCGACTTCGTCTCAAACATTGAAAACTGTATTACATTTTTGTTCAGTAACTGTAACAGTTTTCACTTTGGTTTTTTGCTTATTTCTCGAAAACCGTTACTCCTATCAAATTTTATCTTTTTTTCAAAATTAAAGCGGATAAAATTTCCTACAAAATAGTTATTTGCAAATTTACTGTAGGACGAACCATAGGCGAGTTATAGAGTTGGATATAAATAATTTTTAACAAAAATTTGCTTTAAAATAAAATGTTTGAAAAACTGAAATTAAACTAAATTAATTGGGTCTAGCATTTTAGTAGAGGAAAAAGGAGGAGACATAAAAGTCACTAAAGTTTTCAGAGTCGTCTTTAGTCGTCTTATTAATAACAATAACATTAATAATAATAATGCTTATAGTACTAAATTTGCTTATATGCATGCGCTTAATTAAGGTAACAGTTTTTTGGTTTCTTGCTTATATCTCGAAAACAGTTACCCCTATCAATTTTTATCTTTTTACTAAAATTAAAGCTGACAAAATTTCCTACAAAATAGTTATTTGCATTTTTCATGTAGGACTAACCATAAGCGAGATATATGATTGACAATAATTAATATTTAAAAAAAAAGTGCTTTAACAGAAAATGTCTTGTGATTTAAAATACACTTAATTTATTGGGTCTAACACTTTATTAGAGGAAAAAGGAGGTGACATAAAAGTCACTGAAGTCTTTAGAGTCGTTTTTAAATGCTGCATCTTCGACTTCGTCTCAAACATTGAAAACTGTATTACATTTTTGTTCAGTAACTGTAACAGTTTTCACTTTGGTTTTTTGCTTATTTCTCGAAAACCGTTACTCCTATCAAATTTTATCTTTTTTTCAAAATTAAAGCGGATAAAATTTCCTACAAAATAGTTATTTGCAAATTTCCTGTAGGACGAACCATAGGCGAGTTATAGAGTTGGATATAAATAATTTTTAACAAAAAGTTGCTTTAAAATAAAATGTTTGAAAAACCGAAATTAAACTAAATTAATTGGGTCTAACACTTTAGTAGAGAAAAAAGGAGAAGACATAAAAATCACCAAAGTCTTCAAAGTTGTTTTTAGTCGTCATATTAATAACAATAACATTAATAATAATAATACTAATAGTACTAAATTTGCTTATATGCAAGCGCTTAATTAAGGTAAGAGTTTTTTGGTTTCTTGCTTATATCTCGAAAACAGTTACTCCTATCAATTTTTATCTTTTTACTAATAATAAAGCTGATAAAATTTGCAACAAAATAGTTATTTGCATTTTTCTTGTAGGGTCAACCATAAGCGAGTTATAGAGTTGGATATTAATAATATTCAACAAAAATTTGCTTTAAAATAAAATGTTTGAAAAACCGAAATTAAACTAAATTAATTATGACTAACACTTTAGTAGAGAAAAAAGGAGAAGACATAAAAATCACCAAAGTCTTCAAAGTTGTTTTTAGTCGTCATATTAATAACAATAACATTAATAAAAATAATACTAATAGTACTAAATTTGCTTATATACAAGCGCTTAATTAAGGTAACAGTTTTTGGTTTCTTGCTTATATCTCGAAAACAGTTACTCCTATCAATTTTTATCTTTCTTTAAAAATTAAAGCTGATAAAATTTCCTACAAAATAGTTATTCGCATTTCTTTTGTAGGACCAACCATAAGCGAGTTATAGAGTTGGATATAAATATTCTTTAACAAAAATTTGCTTTAAAATAAAATGTTTGAATAACTGAAATTAAACTAAATTAATTGGGTCTAACACTTTAGTAGAGGAAAAAGGAGAAGACATAAAAGTCACTAAAGGTTTCAGAGTCGTCTTTAGTCGTCATATTAATAACAATAACATTAATAATAATAATACTAATAGTACTAAATTTGCTTATATGCAAACGCTTAATTAAGGTAACAGTTGTTTGGTTTCTTGCTTATATCTCGAAAACAGTTACTCCTATCAATTTTTATCTTTTTATTAAAATTAAAGCTGACAAAATTTCCTACAAAATAGTTATTTGCATTTTTCATGTAGGACTAACCATAAGCGAGATATATGATTGAAAATAATTAATATTTAAAAAAAAAGTGCTTTAACAGAAAATGTCTTGTGATTTAAAATACACTTAATTTATTGGGTCCAACACTTTATTAGAGGAAAAAGGAGGTGACATAAAAGTCACTAAAGTCTTTAGAGTCGTTTTTAAATGCTGCATCTTCGACTTCGTCTCATACATTGAAAACTGTATTACATTTTTGTTCAGTAACTGTAACAGTTTTTACTTTGGTTTTTTGCTTATATTTCGAAAACCGTTACTCCTATCAAATTTTATCTTTTTTTCAAAATTAAAGCGGCTAAAATTTCCTACAAAATAGTTATTTGCAAATGTCCTGTAAAACGAACCATAGGCGAGTTATAGAGTTGGATATAAATAATCTTTAACAAAAATATGCTTTAAAATAAAATGTTTGTAAAACCGAAATTAAACTAAATTAATTGGGTCTAACACTTTAGTAGAGAAAAAAGGAGAAGACATAAAAATCACCAAAGTCTTCAAAGTTGTTTTTAGTCCTCATATTAATAACAATAACATTAATAATAATAATACTAATAGTACTAAATTTGCTTATATACAAGCGCTTAATTAAGGTAACAGTTTTTGGTTTCTTGCTTATATCTCGAAAACAGTTACTCCTATCAATTTTTATCTTTCTTTAAAAAATAAAGCTGATAAAATTTCCTACAAAATAGTTATTCGCATTTTTTTTGTAAGACCAACCATAAGCGAGTTATAGAGTTGGATATAAATATTCTTTAACAAAAATTTGCTTTAAAATAAAATGTTTGAATAACTGAAATTAAACTAAATTAATTGGGTCTAACACTTTAGTAGAGGAAAAAGGAGAAGACATAAAAGTCACTAAAGGTCTCAGAGTCGTCTTTAGTCGTCATATTGAAAACAATAACATTAGTAATAATAATAATACTAATAGTACTAAATTTGCTTATATGCAAACGCTTAATTAAGGTAACAGTTTTTTGGTTTCTTGCTTATATCTCGAAAACAGTTACTCCTATCAATTTTTATCTCTTTACTAAAATTAAAGCTGACAAAATTTCCTACAAAATAGTTATTTGCATTTTTTATGTAGGACTAACCATAAGCGAGATATATGATTGACAATAATTAATATTTAAAAAAAAAGTGCTTTAACAGAAAATGTCTTGTGATTTAAAATACACTTAATTTATTGGGTCTAACACTTTATTAGAGAAAAAAGGAGGTGACATAAAAGTCACTGAAGTCTTTAGAGTCGTTTTTAAATGCTGCATCTTCGACTTCGTCTCAAACATTGAAAACTGTATTACATTTTTGTTCAGTAACTGTAACAGTTTTCACTTTGGTTTTTTGCTTATATCTCGAAAACCGTTACTCCTATCAAATTTTATCTTTTTTTCAAAATTAAAGCGGATAAAATTTCCTACAAAATAGTTATTTGCAAATTTACTGTAGGACGAACCATAGGCGAGTTATAGAGTTGGATATAAATAATTTTTAACAAAAATTTGCTTTAAAATAAAATGTTTGAAAAACTGAAATTAAACTAAATTAATTGGGTCTAGCATTTTAGTAGAGGAAAAAGGAGGAGACATAAAAGTCACTAAAATTTTCAGAGTCGTCTTTAGTCGTCTTATTAATAACAATAACATTAATAATAATAATGCTTATAGTACTAAATTTGCTTATATGCATGCGCTTAATTAAGGTAACAGTTTTTTGGTTTCTTGCTTATATCTCGAAAACAGTTACCCCTATCAATTTTTATCTCTTTACTAAAATTAAAGCTGACAAAATTTCATACAAAATAGTTATTTGCATTTCTTTTGTAGGACCAACCATAAGCGAGTTATAGAGTTGGATATAAATAATCTTTAACAAAAATTTGCTTTAAAATAAAATGTTTGAAAAACCGAAATTAAACTAAATTAATTGGGTCTAACACTTTAGTAGAGAAAAAAGGTGAAGACATAAAAATCACCAAAGTCTTCAAAGTTGTTTTTAGTCGTCATATTAATAACAATAACATTAATAATAATAATACTAATAGTACGAAATTTGCTTATATACAAGCGCTTAATTAAGGTAACAGTTTTTGGTTTCTTGCTTATATCTCGAAAACAGTTACTCCTATCAATTTTTATCTTTCTTTAAAAATTAAAGCTGATAAAATTTCCTACAAAATAGTTATTCGCATTTTTTTTGTAAGACCAACCATAAGCGAGTTATAGAGTTGGATATAAATAATATTTAACAAAAATTTGCTTTAAAATAAAATGTTTGAATAACAGAAATTAAACTAAATTAATTGGGTCTAACACTTTAGTAGAGGAAAAAGGAGAAGACATAAAAGTCACTAAAGGTTTCAGAGTCGTCTTTAGTCGTCATATTAATAACAATAACATTAATAATAATAATACTAATAGTACTAAATTTGCTTATATGCAAACGCCTAATTAAGGTAACAGTTTTTTGGTTTCTTGCTTATATCTCGAAAACAGTTACTCCTATCAATTTTTATCTCTTTACTAAAATTAAAGCTGACAAAATTTCCTACAAAATAGTTATTTGCATTTTTTATGTAGGACTAACCATAAGCGAGATATATGATTGACAATAATTAATATTTAAAAAAAAAGTGCTTTAACAGAAAATGTCTTGTGATTTAAAATACACTTAATTTATTGGGTCTAACACTTTATTAGAGGAAAAAGGAGGTGACATAAAAGTCACTGAAGTCTTTAGAGTCGTTTTTAAATGCTGCATCTTCGACTTCGTCTCAAACATTGAAAACTGTATTACATTTTTGTTCAGTAACTGTAACAGTTTTCACTTTGGTTTTTTGCTTATATCTCAAAAACCGTTACTCCTATCAAATTTTATCTTTTTTCAAAATTAAAGCGGATAAAATTTCCTACAAAATAGTTTTTTGCAAATTGCCTGTAGGACGAACCATAGGCGAGTTATAGAGTTGGATATAAATAATTTTTAACAAAAATTTGCTTTAAAATAAAATGTTTGAAAAACTGAAATTAAACTAAATTAATTGGGTCTAGCATTTTAGTAGAGGAAAAAGGAGGAGACATAAAAGTCACTAAAGTTTTCAGAGTCGTCTTTAATCGTCATATTAATAACAATAACATTAATAATAATAATACTTATAGTACTAAATTTGCTTATATGCATGCGCTTAATTAAGGTAACAGTTTTTTGGTTTTTTGCTTATATCTCGAAAACAGTTACTCCTATCAATTTTTATCTTTCTTTAAAAATTAAAGCTGATAAAATTTTATACAAAATAGTTATTTGCATTTCTTTTGTAGGACCAACCATAAGCGAGTTATAGAGTTGGATATAAATAATCTTTAACAAAAATTTGCTTTAAAATAAAATGTTTGAAAAACCGAAATTAAACTAAATTAATTGGGTCTAACACTTTAGTAGAGAAAAAAGGAGAAGACATAAAAATCACCAAAGTCTTCAAAGTTGTTTTTAGTCGTCATATTAATAACAATAACATTAATAATAATAATACTAATAGTACTAAATTTGCTTATATGCAAACGCTTAATTAAGGTAACAGTTGTTTGGTTTCTTGCTTATATCTCGAAAACAGTTACTCTTATCAATTTTTATTTCTTTACTAAAATTAAAGCTGACAAAATTTCCTACAAAATAGTTATTTGCATTTTTCATGTAGGACTAACCATAAGCGAGATATATGATTGAAAATAATTAATATTTAAAAAAAAAGTGCTTTAACAGAAAATGTCTTGTGATTTAAAATACACTTAATTTATTGGGTCCAACACTTTATTAGAGGAAAAAGGATGTGACATAAAAGTCACTGAAGTCTTTAGAGTCGTTTTTAAATGCTGCATCTTCGACTTCGTCTCAAACATTGAAAACTGTATTACATTTTTGTTCAGTAACTGTAACAGTTTTCACTTTGGTTTTTTGCTTATATTTCGAAAACCGTTACTCCTATCAAATTTTATCTTTTTTTCAAAATTAAAGCGGATAAAATTTCCTACAAAATAGTTATTTGCAAATGTCCTGTAGGACGAACCATAGGCGAGTTATAGAGTTGGATATAAATAATCTTTAACAAAAATTTGCTTTAAAATAAAATGTTTGAAAAACCGAAATTAAACTAAATTAATTGGGTCTAACACTTTAGTAGAGAAAAAAGGAGAAGACATAAAAATCACCAAAGTCTTCAAAGTTGTTTTTAGTCGTCATATTAATAACAATAACATTAATAATAATAATACTAATAGTACTAAATTTGCTTATATACAAGCGCTTAATTAAGGTAACAGTTTTTGGTTTCTTGCTTATATCTCGAAAACAGTTACTCCTATCAATTTTTATCTTTCTTTAAAAATTAAAGCTGATAAAATTTCCTACAAAATAGTTATTCCCATTTCTTTTGTAGGACCAACCATAAGCGAGTTATAGAGTTGGATATAAATATTCTTTAACAAAAATTTGCTTTAAAATAAAATGTTTGAATAACTGAAATTAAACTAAATTAATTGGGTCTAACACTTTAGTAGAGGAAAAAGGAGAAGACATAAAAGTCACTAAAGGTTTCAGAGTCGTCTTTAGTCGTCATATTAATAACAATAACATTAATAATAATAATACTAATAGTACTAAATTTGCTTATATGCAAACGCTTAATTAAGGTAACAGTTGTTTGGTTTCTTGCTTATATCTCGAAAACAGTTACTCCTATCAATTTTTATCTCTTTACTAAAATTAAAGCTGACAAAATTTTCTACAAAATAGTTATTTGCATTTTTCATGTAGGACTAACCATAAGCGAGATATATGATTGAAAATAATTAATATTTAAAAAAAAAGTGCTTTAACAGAAAATGTCTTGTGATTTAAAATACACTTAATTTATTGGGTCCAACACTTTATTAGAGGAAAAAGGAGGTGACATAAAAGTCACTGAAGTCTTTAGAGTCGTTTTTAAATGCTGCATCTTCGACTTCGTCTCAAACATTGAAAACTGTATTACATTTTTGTTCAGTAACTGTAACAGTTTTCACTTTGGTTTTTTGCTTATATTTCGAAAACCGTTACTCCTGTCAAATTTTATCTTTTTTTCAAAATTAAAGCGGATGAAATTTCCTACAAAATAGTTATTTGCAAATGTCCTGTAGGACGAACCATAGGCGAGTTATAGAGTTGGATATAAATAATCTTTAACAAAAATTTGCTTTAAAATAAAATGTTTGAAAAACCGAAATTAAACTAAATTAATTGGGTCTAACACTTTAGTAGAGAAAAAAGGAGAAGACATAAAAATCACCAAAATCTTCAAAGTTGTTTTTAGTCGTCATATTAATAACAATAACATTAATAATAATAATACTAATAGTACTAAATTTGCTTATATACAAGCGCTTAATTAAGGTAACAGTTTTTGGTTTCTTGCTTATATCTCGAAATCAGTTACTCCTATCAATTTTTATCTTTCTTTAAAAATTAAAGCTGATAAAATTTCCTACAAAATAGTTATTTGCATTTTTCATGTAGGACTAACCATAAGCGAGATATATGATTGACAATAATTAATATTTAAAAAAAAAGTGCTTTAACAGAAAATGTCTTGTGATTTAAAATACACTTAATTTATTGGGTCCAACACTTTATTAGAGGAAAAAGGAATTGACATAAAAGTCACTGAAGTCTTTAGAGTCGTTTTTAAATGCTGCATCTTCGACTTCGTCTCAAACATTGAAAATTGTATTACATTTTTGTTCAGTAACTGTAACAGTTTTCACTTTGGTTTTTTGCTTATATCTCGAAAACCGTTACTCCTATCAAATTTTATCTTTTTTTCAAAATTAAAGCGGATGAAATTTCCTACAAAAAAGTTATTTACAAATGTCCTGTAGGACGAACCATAGGCGAGTTATAGAGTTGGATATAAATAATCTTTAACAAAAATTTGCTTTAAAATAAAATGTTTGAAAAACCGAAATTAAACTAAATTAATTGGGTCTAACACTTTAGTAGAGGAAAAAGGAGAAGACATAAAAACCACCAAAGTCTTCAAAGTTGTTTTTAGTCGTCATATTAATAACAATAACATTAATAATAATAATACTAATAGTACTAAATTTGCTTATATACAAGCGCTTAATTAAGGTAACAGTTTTTGGTTTCTTGCTTATATCTCGAAATCAGTTACTCCTATCAATTTTTATCTTTCTTTAAAAATTAAAGCTGATAAAATTTCCTACAAAATAGTTATTCGCATTTCTTTTGTAAGACCAACCATAAGCGAGTTATAGAGTTGGATATAAATATTCTTTAACAAAAATTTGCTTTAAAATAAAATGTTTGAATAACTGAAATTAAACTAAATTAATTGGGTCTAACACTTTAGTAGAGGAAAAAGGAGAAGACATAAAAGTCACTAAAGGTTTCAGAGTCGTCGTTAGTCGTCATATTAATAACAATAACATTAATAATAATAATACTAATAGTACTAAATTTGCTTATATGCAAACGCTTAATTAAGGTAACAGTTTTTTGGTTTCTTGCTTATATCTCGAAAACAGTTACTCCTATCAATTTTTATCTCTTTACTAAAATTAAAGCTGACAAAATTTCCTACAAAATAGTTATTTGCATTTTTCATGTAGGACTAACCATAAGCGAGATATATGATTGACAATAATTAATATTTAAAAAAAAAGTGCTTTAACAGAAAATGTCTTGTGATTTAAAATACACTTAATTTATTGGGTCCAACACTTTATTAGAAAAAAAAGGAGGTGACATAAAAATCACTGAAGTCTTTAGAGTCGTTTTTAAATGCTGCATCTTCGAATTCGTCTCAAACATTGAAAACTGTATTACATTTTTGTTCAGTAACTGTATCAGTTTTCACTTTGGTTTTTTACTTATATCTCGAAAACCGTTACTCCTATCAAATTTTATCTTTTTTTCAAAATTAAAGCGGATAAAATTTCCTACAAAATAGTTTTTTGCAAATTTCCTGTAGGACGAACCATAGGCGAGTTATAGAGTTGGATATAAATAATTTTTAACAAAAATTTGCTTTAAAATAAAATGTTTGAAAAACTGAAATTAAACTAAATTAATTGGGTCTAGCATTTTAGTAGAGGAAAAAGGAGGAGACATAAAAGTCACTAAAGTTTTTAGAGTTTTTTTTAGTCGTCATATTAATAACAATAACATTAATAATAATAATACTTATAGTACTAAATTTGCTTATATGCATGCGCTTAATTAAGGTAACAGTTTTTTGGTTTCTTGCTTATATCTCGAAAACAGTTACTCTTATCAATTTTTATCTCTTTACTAAAATTAAAGCTGACAAAATTTCCTACAAAATAGTTATTTGCATTTTTCATGTAGGTCTAACCATAAGCGAGATATATGATTGAAAATAATTAATATTTAAAAAAAAAGTGCTTTAACAGAAAATGTCTTGTGATTTAAAATACACTTAATTTATTGGGTCCAACACTTTATTAGAGGAAAAAGGAGGTGACATAAAAGTCACTGAAGTCTTTAGAGTCGTATTTAAATGCTGCATCTTCGACTTCGTCTCAAACATTGAAAACTGTATTACATTTTTGTCCAGTAACTGTAACAGTTTTCACTTTAGTTTTTTGCTTATATTTCGAAAACCGTTACTCCTATCAAATTTTATCTTTTTTTCAAAATTAAAGCGGATAAAATTTCCTACAAAATAGTTATTTGCAAATGTCCTGTAGGACGAACCATGGGCGAGTTATAGAGTTGGATATAAATAATCTTTAACAAAAACTTGCTTTAAAATAAAATGTTTGAAAAACCGAAATTAAACTAAATTAATTGGGTCTAACACTTTAGTAGAGAAAAAAGGAGAAGACATAAAAATCACCAAAGTCTTCAAAGTTGTTTTTAGTCGTCATATTAATAACAATAACATTAATAATAATAATACTAATAGTACTAAATTTGCTTATATGCAAGCGCTTAATTAAGGTAAGAGTTTTTTGGTTTCTTGCTTATATCTCGAAAACAGTTACTTCTATCAATTTTTATTTTTTTACTAATAATAAAGCTGATAAAATTTGCAACAAAATAGTTATTTGCATTTTTCTTGTAGGATCAACCATAAGCGAGTTATAGAGTTGGATATTAATAATATTCAACAAAAATTTGCTTTAAAATAAAATGTTTGAAAAACTGAAATTAAACTAAATCAATTGGGTCTAGCATTTTAGTAGAGGAAAAAGGAGGAGACATAAAAGTCACTAAAGTTTTCAGAGTTGTCTTTAGTCGTCATATTAATAACAATAACATTAATAATAATAATACTTATAGTACTAAATTTGCTTATATGCATGCGCTTAATTAAGGTAACAGTTTTTTGGTTTCTTGCTTATATCTCGAAAACAGTTACTCCTATCAATTTTTATCTCTTTACTAAAATTAAAGCTGACAAAATTTCCTACAAAATAGTTATTTGCATTTTTCATGTAGGACTAACCATAAGCGAGATATATGATTGACAATAATTAATATTTAAAAAAAAAGTGCTTTAACAGAAAATGTCTTGTGATTTAAAATACACTTAATTTATTGGGTCTAACACTTTATTAGAGGAAAAAGGAGAAGACATAAAAGTCACTAAAGGTTTCAGAGTCGTCTTTAGTCGTCATATTAATAACAATAACATTAATAATAATAATACTAATAGTACTAAATTTGCTTATATGCAAACGCTTAATTAAGGTAACAGTTGTTTGGTTTCTTGCTTATATCTCGAAAACAGTTACTCCTATCAATTTTTATTTCTTTACTAAAATTAAAGCTGACAAAATTTCCTACAAAATAGTTATTTGCATTTTTCATGTAGGACTAACCATAAGCGAGATATATGATTGACAATAATTAATATTTAAAAAAAAAGTGCTTTAACAGAAAATGTCTTGTGATTTAAAGTACACTTAATTTATTGGGTCTAACACTTTATTAGAGAAAAAAGGAGGTGACATAAAAATCACTGAAGTCTTTAAAGTCGTTTTTAAATGCTGCCTCTTCGACTTCGTCTCAAATATTGAAAACTGTATTACATTTTTGTTCAGTAACTGTAACAGTCTTCACTTTGGTTTTTTGCTTATATCTCGAAAACCGTTACTCCTATCAAACTTTATCTTTTTTTCAAAATTAAAGCGGATAAGATTTCCTACAAAATAGTTATTTGCAAATGTCCTGTAGGACGAACCATAGGCGAGTTATAGAGTTGGATATAAATAATTTTTAACAAAAATTTGCTTTAAAATAAAATGTTTGAAAAACTGAAATTAAACTAAATTAATTGGATCTAGCATTTTAGTAGAGGAAAAAGGAGGAGACATAAAAGTTACTAAAGTTTTCAGAGTCGTCTTTAGTCGTCATATTAATAACAATAACATTAATAATAATAATACTTATAGTACTAAATTTGCTTATATGCATGCGCTTAATTAAGATAACAGTTTTTTGGTTTCTTGCTTATATCTCGAAAACAGTTACTCCTATCAATTTTTATCTTTCTTTAAAAATTAAAGCTGATAAAATTTCATACAAAATAGTTATTTGCATTTCTTTTGTAGGACCAACCATAAGCGAGTTATAGAGTTGGATATAAATAATCTTTAACAAAAATTTGCTTTAAAATAAAATGTTTGAAAAACCGAAATTAAACTAAATTAATTGGGTCTAACACTTTAGTAGAGAAAAAAGGAGAAGACATAAAAATCACCAAAGTTTTCAAAGTTGTTTTTAGTCGTCATATTAATAACAATAACATTAATAATAATAATACTAATAGTACTAAATTTGCTTATATGCAAACGCTTAATTAAGGTAACACTTGTTTGGTTTCTTGCTTATATCTCGAAAACAGTTACTCTTATCAATTTTTATCTCTTTACTAAAATTAAAGCTGACAAAATTTCCTACAAAATAGTTATTTGCATTTTTCATGTAGAACCAACCATAAGCGAGTTATAGAGTTGGATATAAATAATAATTAACAAAAATTTGCTTTAAAATAAAATGTTTGAAAAACCGAAATTAAACTAAATTAATTGGGTCTAACACTTTAGTAGAGGAAAAAGGAGAAGACATAAAAGTCACTAAAGGTTTCAGAGTCGTCTTTAGTCGTCATATTAATAACAATAACATTAATAATAATAATACTAATAGTACTAAATTTGCTTATATGCAAACGCTTAATTAAGGTAACAGTTTTTTGGTTTCTTGCTTATATCTCGAAAACAGTTACTCCTATCAATTTTTATCTTTCTTTAAAAATTAAAGCTGATAAAATTTCCTACAAAACAGTTATTCGCATTTCTTTTGTAGGACCAACCATAAGCGAGTTATAGAGTTGGATATAAATATTCTTTAACAAAAATTTGCTTTAAAATAAAATGTTTGAATAACTGAAATTAAACTAAATTAATTGGGTCTAACACTTTAGTAGAGGAAAAAGGAGAAAACATAAAAGTCACTAAAGGTTTCAGAGTCGTCTTTAGTCGTCATATTAATAACAATAACATTAAAATAATAATAATACTAATAGTACTAAATTTGCTTATATGCAAACGCTTAATTAAGGTAACAGTTGTTTGGTTTCTTGCTTATATCTCGAAAACAGTTACTCCTATCAATTTTTATTTCTTCACTAAAATTAAAGCTGACAAAATTTCCTACAAAATAGTTATTTGCATTTTTCATGTAGGACTAACCATAAGCGAGATATATGATTGAAAATAATTAATATTTAAAAAAAAGTGCTTTAACAGAAAATGTCTTGTGATTTAAAATACACTTAATTTATTGGGTCCAACACTTTATTAGAGGAAAAAGGAGGTGACATAAAAGTCACTGAAGTCTTTAGAGTCGTTTTTAAATGCTGCATCTTTGACTTCGTCTCAAACATTGAAAACTGTATTACATTTTTGTTCAGTAACTGTAACAGTCTTCACTTTGGTTTTTTGCTTATATCTCGAAAACCGTTACTCCTATCAAATTTTATCTTTTATTCAAAATTAAAGCGGATAAAATTTCCTACAAAATAGTTATTTGCAAATTCCCTGTAGGACGAACCATAGGCGAGTTATAGAGTTGGATATAAATAATTTTTAACAAAAATTTGCTTTAAAATAAAATGTTTGAAAAACTGAAATTAAACTAAATTAATTGGGTCTAGCATTTTAGTAGAGGAAAAAGGAGGAGACATAAAAGTTACTAAAGTTTTCAGAGTCGTCTTTAGTCGTCATATTAATAACAATAACATTAATAATAATAATACTTATAGTACTAAATTTGCTTATATGCATGCGCTTAATTAAGATAACAGTTTTTTGGTTTCTTGCTTATATCTCGAAAACAGTTACTCCTATCAATTTTTATCTTTCTTTAAAAATTAAAGCTGATAAAATTTCATACAAAATAGTTATTTGCATTTCTTTTGTAGGACCAACCATAAGCGAGTTATAGAGTTGGATATAAATAATTTTTAACAAAAATTTGCTTTAAAATAAAATGTTTGAAAAACCGAAATTAAACTAAATTAACCAACACTTTAGTAGAGAAAAAAGGAGAAGACATAAAAATCACCAAAGTCTTCAAAGTTGTTTTTAGTCGTCATATTAATAACAAAAACATTAATAATAATAATACTAATAGTACTAAATTTGCTTATATGCAAGCGCTTAATTAAGGTAAGAGTTTTTTGGTTTCTTGCTTATATCTCGAAAACAGTTACTCCTATCAATTTTTATTTTTTTACTAATAATAAAAGCTGATAAAATTTGCAACAAAATAGTTATTTGCATTTTTCTTGTAGAACCAACCATAAGCGAGTTATAGAGTTGGATATAAATAATAATTAGCAAAAATTTGCTTTAAAATAAGATGTTTGAAAAACTGAAACTAAACTAAATTGTGTCTAACACTTTAGTAGAGGAAAAAGAAGAAGACATAAAAGTCACTAAAGGTTTCAGAGTCGTCTTTAGTCGTCATAT
>NC_087400.1:12203211-12220711 GCF_031307605.1 Tribolium castaneum
GACGAAGTCGAAAATGCAGCATTTAAAAACGACTCTGAAGACTTCAGTGATTTTTATGTTACCTCCTTTTTCTTCTAATAAAGTATTGGATCCAATAAATTAAGTGTATTTTAAATCACAAGACATTTTCTGTTAAAGCACTTTTTTTTAAATATTAATTATTTTCATTCTTATATCTCGCTTATGGTTAGTCCTACATAAAAAATGCAAATAACTATTTTGTAGGAAATTTTATCAGCTTTAATTTTAGTAAAAAGATAAAAATTGATAGGAGTAACTGATTTCGAGATATAAGCAAGAAACCAAAAAACTGTTACCTTAATTAAGCGCTTGCATATAAGCAAATTTAGTACTATAAGTATTATTATTATTAATGTTATTGTTATTAATGTGACGACTAAAGACGACTTTGAAAACTTTAGTGAATTTTATGTTTCCTCCTTTTTCCTCTACTAAAATGCTAGACCCAATTAATTTAGTTTAATTTCAGTTTTTCAAACATTTTATTTTAAAGCAAATTTTTGTTAAAAATTATTTATATCCAACTCTATAACTCGCTTATGGTTGGTCCTACAAGAAAAATTCAAATAACTATTTTGTAGAAAATTTTATCAGCTTTAATTTTGAAAAAAAGATAAAAATTGATAGGAGTAACTGTTTTCGAGATATAAGCAAAAAAGCAATAAGAAAACTGTAACTGTTACTGAACAAAAATGTAATTCAGTTTTCAATGTTTGAGACGAAGTCGAAATTGCAGCATTTAAAAACGACTCTGAAGACTTCAGTGACTTTTATGTCACCTCCTTTTTCTTCTAATAAAGTATTGAACCCAATAAATTAAGTGTATTTTAAATCACAAGACATTTTCTGTTAAAGCACTTTTTTTTAAATATTAATTGTTTTCAAACTTAAATCTCGCTTATGGTTAGTCCTACATGAAAAATGCAAATAACTATTTTGTAGGAAATTTTAGCAGCTTTAATTTTAGTAAAAAGATAAAAATTGATAGGAGTAACTGTTTTTGAGATATAAGCAAGAAACCAAAAAACTGTTACCTTAATTAAGCGCTTGCATATAAGCAAATTTTGTACTATTAGTATTATTATTATTAATGTTATTGTTTTTAATATGACGATTAAAAACGTCTCTGAAGACTTTGGTGACTTTTATGTCTTCTCCTTTTTCCTCTACTAAAGTGTTAGATCCAATTAATTTAGTTTAATTTCGGTTTTTCAAACATTTTATTTTAAAGCAAATTTTTGTTAAATATTATTTATATCCAACTCTATAACTCGCCTATGGTTGGTCCTACAGGAAATTTGCAAATAACTATTTTGTAGGAAATTTTTTCAGCTTTAATTTTGAAAAAAAGATAAAATTTGATAGGAATAACGGTGTTCGAGATATAAGCAAAAAACCAAAGTGAAAACTGTTACAGTTACTGAACAAAAATGTAATTAAGTTTTCAATGTTTGAGACGAAGTCGAAAATGCAGCATTTAAAAACGACTCTGAAGACTTCAGTGACTTTTATGTCACCTCCTTTTTCTTCTAATAAAGTATTGAACCCAATAAATTAAGTGTATTTTAAATCACAAGACATTTTCTGTTAAAGCACTTTTTTTTAAATATTAATTATTTTCATATTTATATCTCGCTTATGGTTAGTCCTACATAAAAAATGGAAATAACTATTTTGTAGGAAATTTTATCAGCTTTAATTTTAGTAAAAAAATAAAAATTGATAGGAGTAACTGATTTCGAGATATAAGCAAGAAACCAAAAAACTGTTACCTTAATTAAGCGTTTGCATATAAGCAAATTTTGTACTATTAGTATTATTATTATTAATGTTATTGTTATTAATATGACGACTAAAGACGACACTGAAACCTTTAGTAACTTTTATGTCTTCTCCCTTTTCCTCTACTAAAGTGTTAGACACAATTAATTTAGTTTAATTTCAGTTATTCAAACATTTTATTTTAAAGCAAATTTTTGTTAATTATTATTTATATCTAACTCTATAACTCGCTTATGGTTGGTCCTACAAGAAAAATGCAAATAACTATTTTGTAGCAAATTTTATCAGCTTTAATTTTGAAAAAAAGATAAAAATTGATAGGAGTAACTGTTTTCGAGATATAAGCAAGAAACCAAAAAACTGTTACCTTAATTAAGCGTTTGCATATTAGCAAATTTAGTACTATTAGTATTATTATTATTATTATTATTGTTATTAATATGACGACTAAAGACGACTCTGAAACCTTTAGTGACTTTTATGTCTTCTCCTTTTTCCTCTACTAAAGTGTTAGACCCAATTAATTTAGTTTAATTTAAGTTATTCAAACATTTTATTTTAAAGCAAATTTTTGTTAAAGAATATTTATATCCAACTCTATAACTCGCTTATGGTTGGTCTTACAAAAGAAATGCAATTAACTATTTTGTAGGAAATTTTATCAGCTTTAATTTTTAAAGAAAGATAAAAATTGATAGGAGTAACTGTTTTCGAGATATAAGCAAGAAACCAAAAACTGTTACCTTAATTAAGCGTTTGCATATTAGCAAATTTAGTACTATTAGTATTATTATTATTAATATTATTGTTATTAATATGACGACTAAAGACGACTCTGAAACCTTTAGTGATTTTTATGTCTTCTCCTTTTTTCTCTACTAAAGTGTTAGACCCAATTAATTTAGTTTAATTTCGGTTTTTCAAACATTTTATTTTAAAGCAAATTTTTGTTAAAGATTATTTATATCCAACTCTATAACTCGCCTATAGTTCGTCCTACAGGACATTTGCAAATAACTATTTTGTAGGAAATTTTATCCGCTATAATTTTGAAAAAAAGATAAAATTTGATAGGAGTAACGGTTTTCGAAATATAAGCAAAAAACCAAAGTGAAAACTGTTACAGTTACTGAACAAAAATGTAATACAGTTTTCAATGTTTGAGACGAAGTCAAAGATGCAGCATTTAAAAACGACTCTAAAGACTTCAGTGACTTTTATGTCACCTCCTTTTTCCTCTAATAAAGTGTTGGACCCAATAAATTAAGTGTATTTTAAATCACAAGACATTTTCTGTTAAAGCACTTTTTTTTTAAATATTAATTATTTTCAATCATATATCTCGCTTATGGTTAGTCCTACATGAAAAATGCAAATAACTATTTTGTAGGAAATTTTATCAGCTTTAATTTTAGTGAAGAAATAAAAATTGATAGGAGTAACTGTTTTCGAGATATAAGCAAGAAACCAAACAACTGTTACCTTAATTAAGCGTTTGCATATAAGCAAATTTAGTACTATTAGTATTATTATTATTTTAATGTTATTGTTATTAGTATGACGACTAAAGACGACTCTGAAACTTTCAGTGGCTTTTATGTTTTCTCCTTTTTCCTCTACTAAAGTGTTAGACCCAATTAATTTAGTTTAATTTCAGTTATTCAAACATTTTAATTTAAAGCAAATTTTTGTTAAAGAATATTTATATCCAACTCTATAACTCGCTTATGGTTGGTCCTACAAAAGAAATGTGAATAACTGTTTTGTAGGAAATTTTATCAGCTTTAATTTTTAAAGAAAGATAAAAATTGATAGGAGTAACTGTTTTCGAGATATAAGCAAGAAACCAAAAAACTGTTACCTTAATTAAGCGTTTGCATATAAGCAAATTTAGTACTATTAGTATTATTATTATTAATGTTATTGTTATTAATATGACGACTAAAAGCAACTTTGAAGACTTTGGTGATTTTTATGTCTTCTCCTTTTTTCTCTACTAAAGTGTTAGACCCAATTAATTTAGTTTAATTTCGGTTTTTCAAACATTTTATTTTAAAGCAAATTTTTGTTAAAGATTATTTATATCCAACTCTATAACTCGCCTATGGTTCGTCCTACAGGACATTTGCAAATAACTATTTTGTAGGAAATTTTATCCGCTTTAATTTTGAAAAAAAGATAAAATTTGATAGGAGTAACGGTTTTCGAAATATAAGCAAAAAACCAAAGTGAAAACTGTTACAGTTACTGAACAAAAATGTAATACAGTTTTCAATGTTTGAGACGAAGTCGAAGATGCAGCATTTAAAAACGACTCTAAAGACTTCAGTAACTTTTATGTCACCTCCTTTTTCCTCTAATAAAGTGTTGGACCCAATAAATTAAGTGTATTTTAAATCACAAGACATTTTCTGTTAAAGCACTTTTTTTTTAAATATTAATTATTTTCAATCATATATCTCGCTTATGGTTAGTCCTACATGAAAAATGCAAATAACTATTTTGTAGGAAATTTTGTCAGCTTTAATTTTAGTAAAGAGATAAAAATTGATAAGAGTAACTGTTTTCGAGATATAAGCAAGAAACCAAAAAACTGTTACCTTAATTAAGCGCATGCATATAAGCAAATTTAGTACTATAAGTATTATTATTATTAATGTTATTGTTATTAATATGACGACTAAAAACAATTTTGAAAACTTTGGTGATTTTTATGTCTTCTCCTTTTTTCTCTACTAAAGTGTTAGACCCAATTAATTTAGTTTAATTTCGGTTTTTCAAACATTTTATTTTAAAGCAAATTTTTGTTAAAGATTATTTATATCTAACTCTATAACTCGCTTATGGTTGGTCCTACAAAAAAAATGAAAATAACTATTTTGTATAAAATTTTATCAGCTTTAATTTTTAAAGAAAGATAAAAATTGATAGGAGTAACTGTTTTCGAGATATAAGCAAGAAACCAAAAAACTGTTACCTTAATTAAGCGCATGCATATAAGCAAATTCAGTACTATAAGTATTATTATTATTAATGTTATTGTTATTAATATGACGACTAAAGACGACTCTGAAAACTTTAGTGACTTTTATGTCTCCTCCTTTTTTCTCTACTAAAATGCTAGACCCAATTAATTTAATTTAATTTCAGTTTTTCAAACATTTTATTTTAAAGCAAATTTTTGTTGAATATTATTCATATCCAACTGTATAACTCGCTTATGGTTGATCCTACAAGAAAAATGCAAATCACTATTTTGTTGCAAATTTTATCAGCTTTATTATTAGTAAAAAGATAAAAATTGATAGTAGTAACTGTTTTCGAGATATAAGCAAGAAACCAAAAAACTCTTACCTTAATTAAGCGCTTGCATATAAGCAAATTTAGTACTATAAGTATTATTATTATTAATGTTATTGTTATTAATATGACGACTAAAAACAACTTTGAAGACTTTGGTGATTTTTATGTCTTCTCCTTTTTTCTCTACTAAAGTGTTAGACCCAATTAATTTAGTTTAATTTCGGTTTTTCAAACATTTTATTTTAAAGCAAATTTTTGTTAAAGATTATTTATATCCAACTCTATAACTCGCCTATGGTTCGTCCTACAGGAAATTTGCAAATAACTATGTTGTAGGAAATTTTATCCGCTTTAATTTTGAAAAAAAGATAAAATTTGATAGGAGTAACGGTTTTCGAGATATAAGCAAAAAACCAAAGTGAAAACTGTTACAGTTACTGAACAATAATGTAATACAGTTTTCAATGTTTGAGACGAAGTCGAAGATGCAGCATTTAAAAACGACTCTAAAGACTTCAGTGACTTTTATGTCACCTCCTTTTTTTTCTAATAAAGTGTTGGACCCAATAAATTAAGTGTATTTTAAATCACAAGACATTTTCTGTTAAAGCACTTTTTTTTAAATATTAATTATTGTCAATCATATATCTCGCTTATGGTTAGTCCTACATGAAAAATGCAAATAACTATTTTGTAGGAAATTTTGTCAGCTTTAATTTTAGTAAAGAGATAAAAATTGATAGAAGTAACTGTTTTCGAGATATAAGCAAGAAACCAAAAAACTGTTACCTAAATTAAGCGTTTGCATATAAGCAAATTTAGTACTATTAGTATTATTATTATTAATGTTATTGTTATTAATATGACGACTAAAGACGACTCTGAAACCTTTAGTGACTTTTATGTCTTCTCCTTTTTCCTCTACTAAAGTGTTAGACCCAATTAATTTAGTTTAATTTAAGTTATTCAAACATATTATTTTAAAGCAAATTTTTGTTAAAGAATATTTATATCCAACTCTATAACTCGCTTATGGTTGGTCTTACAAAAGAAATGCAAATAACTATTTTGTAGGAAATTTTATCAGCTTTAATTTTTAAAGAAAGATAAAAATTGATAGGAGTAACTGTTTTCGAGATATAAGCAAGAAACCAAAAACTGTTACCTTAATTAAGCGCTTGTATATAAGCAAATTTAGTACTATTAGTATTATTATTATTAATGTTATTGTTATTAATATGACGACTAAAAACGACTTTAAAGACTTTGGTGATTTTTATGTCTTCTCCTTTTTTCTCTACTAAAGTGTTAGACCCAATTAATTTAGTTTAATTTCGGTTTTTCAAACATTTTATTTTAAAGCAAATTTTTGTTAAAGATTATTTATATCCAACTCTATAACTCGCTTATGGTTGGTCCTACAAAAGAAACGCGAATAACTATTTTGTAGGAAATTTTATCAGCTTTAATTTTTAAAGAAAGATAAAAATTGATAGGAGTAACTGTTTTCGAGATATAAGCAAGAAACCAAAAAACTCTTACCTTAATTAAGCGCTTGCATATAAGCAAATTTAGTACTATTAGTATTATTACTATTAATGTTATTGTTATTAATATGACGACTAAAAACAACTTTGAAGACTTTGGTGATTTTTATGTCTTCTCCTTTTTTCTCTACTAAAGTGTTAGACCCAATTAATTTAGTTTAATTTCGGTTTTTCAAACATTTTATTTTAAAGCAAATTTTTGTTAAAGATTATTTATATCCAACTCTATAACTCGCCTATGGTTCGTCCTACAGGAAATTTGCAAATAACTATTTTGTAGGAAATTTTATCCGCTTTAATTTTGAAAAAAAGATAAAATTTGATAGGAGTAACGGTTTTCGAGATATAAGCAAAAAACCAAAGTGAAAACTGTTACAGTTACTGAACAAAAATGTAATACAGTTTTCAATGTTTGAGACGAAGTCGAAGATGCAGCATTTAAAAACGACTCTAAAGACTTCAGTGACTTTTATGTCACCTCCTTTTTCCTCTAATAAAGTGTTGGACCCAATAAATTAAGTGTATTTTAAATCACAAGACATTTTCTGTTAAAGCACTTTTTTTTTAAATATTAATTATTGTCAATCATATATCTCGCTTATGGTTAGTCCTACATGAAAAATGCAAATAACTATTTTGTAGGAAATTTTGTCAGCTTTAATGTTAGTAAAGAGATAAAAATTGATAGGAGTAACTGTTTTCGAGATATAAGCAAGAAACCAAAAAACTGTTACCTTAATTAAGCGTTTGCATATAAGCAAATTTAGTACTATTAGTATTATTATTATTAATGTTATTGTTATTAATATGACGACTAACGACGACTCTGAAACCTTTAGTGACTTTTATGTCTTCTCCTTTTTCCTCTACTAAAGTGTTAGACCCAATTAATTTAGTTTAATTTCAGTTATTCAAACATTTTATTTTAAAGCAAATTTTTGTTAAAGAATATTTATATCCAACTCTATAACTCGCTTATGGTTGGTCTTACAAAAGAAATGCAAATAACTATTTTGTAGGAAATTTTATCAGCTTTAATTTTAGTAAAGAGATAAAAATTGATAGGAGTAACTGTTTTCGAGATATAAGCAAGAAACCAAAAAACTGTTACCTTAATTAAGCGCATGCATATAAGCAAATTTAGTACTATAACTATTATTATTATTAATGTTATTGTTATTAATATGACGACTAAAGACGACTCTGAAAACTTTAGTGACTTTTATGTCTCCTCCTTTTTCCTCTACTAAAGTGTTAGACCCAATTAATTTAGTTTAATTTCGGTTTTTCAAACATTTTATTTTAAAGCAAATTTTTGTTAAAGATTATTTATATCCAACTCTATGACTCGCTTATGGTTGGTCCTACAAAAGAAATGCAAATAACTATTTTGTATGAAGTTTTATCAGCTTTAATTTTTAAAGAAAGATAAAAATTGATAGGAGTAAATGTTTTCGAGATATAAGCAAGAAACCAAAAAACTGTTACCTTAATTAAGCGCATGCATATAAGCAAATTTAGTACTATAAGTATTATTATTATTAATGTTATTGTTATTAATATGACGACTAAAGAAGACTCTGAAAATTTTAGTGACTTTTATGTCTCCTCCTTTTTCCTCTACTAAAATGCTAGACCCAATTAATTTAGTTTAATTTCAGTTTTTCAAACATATTATTTTAAAGCAAATTTTTGTTAAAAATTATTTATATCCAACTCTATAACTCGCCTATGGTTCGTCCTACAGGAAATTTGCAAATAACTATTTTGTAGGAAATTTTATCCGCTTTAATTTTGAAAAAAAGATAAAATTTGATAGGAGTAACGGTTTTCGAGATATAAGCAAAAAACCAAAGTGAAAACTTTTACAGTTACTGAACAAAAATGTAATACAGTTTTCAATGTTTGAGACGAAGTCGAAGATGCAGCATTTAAAAACGACTCTAAAGACTTCAGTGACTTTTATGTCACCTCCTTTTTCCTCTAATAAAGTGTTAGACCCAATAAATTAAGTGTATTTTAAATCACAAGTCATTTTCTGTTAAAGCACTTTTTTTTTTAATATTAATTATTTTCAAACATATATCTCGCTTATGGTTAGTTCTACATGAAAAATGCAAATAACTATTTTGTAGGAAATTTTGTCAGCTTTAATTTTAGAAAAAAGATAAAAATTGATAGGAGTAACTGTTTTCGAGATATAAGCAAGAAACCAAAAAACTGTGATTTAAAATACACTTAATTTATTGGGTCCAATACTTTATTAGAAGAAAAAGGAGGTGACATAAAAGTCACTGAAGTCTTCAGAGTCGTTTTTAAATGCTGCATTTTTGTCTTCGTCTCAAACATTAAAAACTGAATTACATTTTTGTTCAGTAACAGTTAGAGTTTTCTTATTGCTTTTTTGCTTATATCTCGAAAACAGTTACTCCTATCAATTTTTATCTTTTTACTAAAATTAAAGCTGATAAAATTTCCTACAAAATAGTTATTTCCATTTTTTATGTAGGACTAACCATAAGCGAGATATAAGTATGAAAATAATTAATATTTAAAAAAAGTGCTTTAACAGAAAATGTCTTGTGATTTAAAATACACTTAATTTATTGGATCCAATACTTTATTAGAAGAAAAAGGAGGTGACATAAAAATCACTGAAGTCTTCAGAGTCGTTTTTAAATGCTGCATTTTCGACTTCGTCTCAAACATTGAAAACTGAATTACATTTTTGTTCAGTAACTGTAACAGTTTTCACTTTGGTTTTTTGCTTATATCTCGAAAACCGTTATTCCTATCAAATTTTATCTTTTTTTCAAAATTAAAGCTGAAAAAATTTCCTACAAAATAGTTATTTGCAAATTTCCTGTAGGACCAACCATAGGCGAGTTATAGAGTTGGATATAAATAATATTTAACAAAAATTTGCTTTAAAATAAAATGTTTGAAAAACCGAAATTAAACTAAATTAATTGGATCTAACACTTTAGTAGAGGAAAAAGGAGAAAACATAAAAGTCACCAAAGTCTTCAGAGACGTTTTTAATCGTCATATTAAAAACAATAACATTAATAATAATAATACTAATAGTACAAAATTTGCTTATATGCAAGCGCTTAATTAGGGTAACAGTTTTTTGGTTTCTTGCTTATATCTCAAAAACAGTTACTCCTATCAATTTTTATCTTTTTACTAAAATTAAAGCTGCTAAAATTTCCTACAAAATAGTTATTTGCATTTTTCATGTAGGACTAACCGTAAGCGAGATTTAAGTTTGAAAACAATTAATATTTAAAAAAAAGTGCTTTAACAGAAAATGTCTTGTGATTTAAAATACACTTAATTTATTGGGTTCAATACATTATTAGAAAAAAAAGGAGGTGACATAAAAGTCACTGAAGTCTTCAGAGTCGTTTTTAAATGCTGCATTTTCGACTTCGTCTCAAACATTGAAAACTGAATTACATTTTTGTTCAGTAACTGTAACAGTTTTCACTTTGGTTTTTTGCTTATATCTCGAAAACAGTTACTCCTATCAATTTTTATCATTCTTTCAAAATTAAAGCTAAAAAAATTTCCTACAAAATAGTTATTTGCATTTCTTTTGTAAGACCAACTATACTCGTAAGTGAGTTATAGAGTTGGATATAAATAATCTTTAACAAAAATTTGCTTTAAAATAAAATGTTTGAAAACCGAAATTAAACTAAATTAATTGGGTTTAACACTTTATTAGAAGAAAAAGGAAAAGACATAAAAGTCACCAAAGTCTTCAGAAACGTTTTTAGTCGTCATGTTAATAACAATAACATTAATAATACTAATAGTACTATATTTGCTTATATGCAAGCAATTAATTAAGGTAACAGTTTTTTGGTTTCTTGCTTATATCTCGAAAACAGTTACACTTATCAATTTTTATTTTTTTAATAAAATTTAAGCTGATAAAATTTCCTACAAAATAGTTATTTGCATTTTTCATGTAGAACTAACCATAAGCGAGATTTAAGTTTGAAAACAATTAATATTTAAAAAAAAGTGCTTTAACAGAAAATGTCTTGTGATTTAAAATACACTTAATTTATTGGGTTCAATACTTTATTAGAAAAAAAAGGAGGTGACATAAAAGTCACTGAAGTCTTCAGAGTCGTTTTTAAATGCTGCATTTTCGACTTCGTCTCAAACATTGAAAACCGAATTACATTTTTGTTCAGTAACTGTAACAGTTTTCACTTTGGTTTTTTGCTTATATCTCGAAAACCGTTATTCCTATCAAATTTTATCTTTTTTTCAAAATTAAAGCTGAAAAAATTTCTTACAAAATAGTTATTTGCAAATTTCCTGTAGGACCAACCATAGGCGAGTTATAGAGTTGGATATAAATAATTTTTAACAAAAATTTGCTTTAAAATAAAATGTTTGAAAAACTGAAATTAAACTAAATTAATTGGGTCTAGCATTTTAGTAGAGAAAAAAGGAGGAAACATAAAATTCACTAAAGTTTTCAGAGTCGTCTTTAGTCGTCATATTAATAACAATAACATTAATAATAATAATACTTATAGTACTAAATTTGCTTATATGCAAGCGCTTAATTAAGGTAACAGTTTTTTGGTTTCTTGCTTATATCTCGAAATCAGTTACTCCTATCAATTTTTATCTTTTTACTAAAATTAAAGCTGATAAAATTTCCTACAAAATAGTTATTTGCATTTTTTATGTAGGACTAACCATAAGCGAGATATAAGAATGAAAATAATTAATATTTAAAAAAAAGTGCTTTAACAGAAAATGTCTTGTGATTTAAAATACACTTAATTTATTGGATCCAATACTTTATTAGAAGAAAAAGGAGGTGACATAAAAATTACTGAAGTCTTCAGAGTCGTTTTTAAATGCTGCATTTTCGACTTCGTCTCAAACATTGAAAACTGAATTACATTTTTATTCAGTAACTGTAACAGTTTTCACTTTGGTTTTTTGCTCATATCTCGAAAACAGTTACTCCTATCAATTTTTATTTTTTTTTCAAAATTAAAGCTGATGAAATTTCCTACAAAATAGTTATTTGCATTTCTTTTGTAAGACCAACCATAAGCGAGTTATAGAGTTGAATATAAATAATATTTAACAAAAATTTGCTTTAAAATAAAATGTTTGAAAAACCGAAATTAAACTAAATTAATTGGATCTAACAATTTAGTAGAGGAAAAAGGAGAAGACATAAAAGTCACCAAAGTCTTCAGAGACGTTTTTAGTCGTCATATTAATAACAATAACATTAATAATAATAATACTTATAGTACTAAATTTGCTTATATGCAAGCGCTTAATTAAGGTAACAGTTTTTTGGTTTCTTGCTTATATCTCGAAATTAGTTACTCCTATCAATTTTTATCTTTTTACTAAAATTAAAGCTGCTAAAATTTCCTACAAAATAGTTATTTGCATTTTTCATGTAGAACTAACCATAAGCGAGATATAAGTTTGAAAATAATTAATATTTTAAAAAAAAGTGCTTTAACAGAAAATGTCTTATAATTTAATATACGCTTAATTTATTTGGTCCAATACTTTATTAGAAGAAAAAGGAGGTGACATAAAAGTCACTGAAGTCTTCAGAGTCGTTTTTAAATGCTGCATTTTCGTCTTCGTCTCAAACATTGAAAACTGAATTACATTTTTATTCAGTAACAGTTACAGTTTTCTTATTGGTTTTTTGCTTATATCTCGAAAACAGTTACTCCTATCAATTTTTATCTTTTTACTAAAATTAAAGCTGACAAAATTTTCTACAAAATAGTTATTTGCATTTTTCATGTAGGACTAACCATAAGCGAGTTATAGAGTTGGATATAAATAATTTTTAACAAAAATTTGCTTTAAAATAAAATGTTTGAAAAACTGAAATTAAACTAAATTAATTGGGTCTAACACTTTAGTAGTTATTCGTTTTTTTGTGTCAGAATATGTGGCTTTAGTTACGCTTTATAAAAGTTTGCTCTTATGTACGTTATAGACTTGACGAGAACGGCGTATCTCGGACTCTTATAGGACTCTTCTAGAAACAAAAAGTATCAGTTTGGAGTAAAACAAATTATTTTTGTTGACTCTTAGTCCGAATTGTTCATCAGTTCAAACAAAAACGGCTTATTTTAGACGTTATTACTACTATTATTATTATTTTTATTACTATTATTATTATTATTATTATTATTATTATTATTATTATTATTATTATTATTTTTATTAATATTATTATTATTATTACTATTATTATTAATAAAAACCGATTATAACTTTTGTATAGTAAATGTTTTTATACCAGTTTTAAAATGAGTTATTAATTTTAGATAATTTCTTGCCTAAAAACACAGACCACAAATGATCTCTTGCATAGAAATGAGAAAACGCTCAGTTAACACATAATAAGCTTCATTTTTGCTTAGAAAAACTAAGCTTTAATTTAGAAAGAAATTCATTATAAGTATTACTATTATTATTATTATTATTATTATTATTATTATTATAATTATTATTATTATTATTATTATTATTATTATTATTATTATTAAAAACCGATTATAACTTTTGTATAGTAAATGTTTTTATACCAGTTTTAAAATGAGTAATTAATTTTAGACAATTTCTTGCCTAAAAACACAGATCACAGATGATCTCTTGCATAGAAATGAGAAAACGCTCATATAACACACAAAATAAGCTTCATTTTTGCTTAAAAAACTAAGCTTTCCTTTATTACTATTATTATTATTTTTATTTCTATTATTATTATTATTATTTTTATTATTAAAAACTTCTATTAAACAGACAGAAAACGTCGTATTCTGTCACAAATGAGCTAATTATGTATCACTTTAAATAGAAGCAGTTTATCCTGTTAATTTCTTTGCTTACATAAGAGCAAACTTTTATAAAGCGTAACTAAAGCTACATATTCTGACACAAAAAAACGAATTACGTTATAGACTTGACGAGAACGGCGTATCTCGGACTCTTATAGGACTCTTATAGAAACAAAAAGTATCAGTTTGGATTAAAACAAATTATTTTTGTTCACTCTTAGTCCGAATTGTTCATCAGTTCAAACAAAAACGGCTTATTTAAGACGTTATTACTACTATTATTATTATTTTTATTACTATTATTATTATTATTATTATTATTATTATTATTATTATTATTATTAATATTATTATTATTATTACTATTATTATTAATAAAAACCGATTATAACTTTTGTATAGTAAATGTTTTTATACCAGTTTTGAAATGAGTTATTAATTTTAGACAATTTCTTGCCTAAAAACACAGATCACAAATGATCTCTTGCATAGAAATGAGAAAACGCTCAGATAACACAATATAAGCTTCATTTTTGCTTAGAAAAACTAAGCTTCAATTTAGAAAGAAATTCATTATAAGTATTATTATTATTATTATTATTACTTTTATTACTATTATTATTATTATTATTGTTATTATTATTATTATTATTATTATTATTACTATTATTATTATTATTATTACTCTTAATATTATTAGTATTAAAAACCGATTATAACTTTTGTATAGTAAATGTTTTTATACCAGTTTTGAAATGAGTTATTAATTTTAGACAATTTCTTGCCTAAAAACACAGATCACAGATGATCTCTTGCATAGAAATGAGAAAACGCTCATATAACACACAAAATAAGCTTCATTTTTGCTTAAAAAACTAAGCTTTCCTTTATTACTATTATTATTATTTTTATTACTATTATTATTATTATTATTATTACTATTATTATTATTATTATTATTATTATTATTATTATTAATATTATTTTTATTTTTATTATTAAAAACTTATATTAAACAGACAGAAAACGTCGTATTCTGTCACAAATGAGCTAATTATGTATCACTTTAAATAGAAGCAGTTTATCCTGTTAGTTTCTTTGCTTACATAAGAGCAAACTTTTGCAAAGCGTAACTAAAACCACATATTCTGACACAAAAAAACGAATTACGTTATAGACTTGACGAGAACGGCGTATCTCGGACGATTCTATGCTTCGACACAAATATATTTTTATATTCAATAGATGCAAAATCTTATATTTTGTCTTATAGGAACAAAAAGTATCAGTTTGTATTAAAACAAATTATTTTTGTTGACTCTCAATCCGAAATGTTCATCAGTTCAAACAAAAACGGCTTATTTTAGACGATCTTTTGCTTTGAACAAGAAAACTTACATCGAACAGACTAAAAACGTATAATTCTGGAATAGTCTTGCCTAAAAACACAGATCACAGATGATCTCTTGCATAGAAATGAGAAAACGCTCATGTAACTCACAAAATAAACTATATTTTTCCTTATTAAAAGTATTATTATTATTATTTTTATTACTATTATTATTATTATTATTATTATTATTATTATTATTATTTTTATTAACTTTTGTATAGTAAATGTTTTTATACCAGTTTTAAAATGAGTTATTAATTCTAGACAATTTCTTGCCTAAAAACACAGATCACAGATGATCTCTTGCATAGAAATGAGAAAACGCTCATATAACACACAAAATAAGCTTTATTTTTGCTTAGAAAACTAAGCTTACTTTTATTACTACTATTATTATTATTTTTATTATTATTATTATTACTATTACTTTTATTATTATTATTATTATAATTTTTATTATTATTATTATTATTATTATTACTATTAATATTATTATTATTAAAAACCGATTATAACTTTTGTATAGTAAATGTTTTTATACCAGTTTTGAAATGAGTTATTAATTTTAGACAATTTCTTGCCTAAAAACAAGGATCACAGATGATCTCTTGCATAGAAATGAGAAAACGCTTATGTAACACACAAAATAAGCTTCATTTTTCCTTGTTAAAAGTATTATTATTACTTTTATTACTATTACTATTATTATTATTATTTTATTATAATTATTATTATTATTATTATTATTATTATTCAAGAAAACTTACATCGAACAGACTAAAAACGTATAAATCTGGCATAAAAAAGCAATTTATGTATCACTTTGTATAAAGGCAGCTAATCCTATTCGTTTCATTGCTAAAATAAACTAAATTGTTATGAATCCTAACAAAAACGCAGTATTTTGGCACAAAATACTAATTACATTATAGTTATGACGAGAATAGCTTATTTGGAATGATTCTATGCTTCCAAACGAGTAAATTTTTATTAAACAAATGCCAAACATCATGTTTTGTCCTATAATGACATTTTATATTGCAGTTTGTATTAAAACAAAGTATTTTCGTTGATTCTTTGTTTGAAGCAGCAAACCTAACATTAAAGAATCTGAAAACTTTGTATTCGGACACAAACCACCGAATTTTGTATCAGTTTAGACAAAAACGGTTGATTTGCGACAATATTTTGCTTTGAACAAGAAAACTTATATCAAACAGACTAAAAACGTCTTATTTTAGCACAAAACAAAAGATTTGCGTTATAGTCTTGACGAGAACTGTTAATTTCAAACGATTCTATGCTTTGAAACCAGTATACTTTCACTAAACAGAGGCAAAACGTCTGATTTCGCCTTTGAAAAACGATTTATGTCACAGTTTGGATTAAAACCAATTATTTTCGTTTATTCATTGTTACAAACAAGAAACCTTACATCAAAGAAACTGAAAACCTCTTATTCAGACACAGAAAATCAAATTACGTTTCAGTTTGGACAGAAACTGCTTATTTTAGACGATCCTTTCTTTTGAACACGAAAACTTACATTAAAGAGATTAAAAACGTCTTATTCTGGCTCAAAACTGCAAATTATGTATTACTTTGGATAAAAGCAGTTTATCCTGATTACTCCTTTGCTTAGAATAGGGCAAACTTGCATAAAACTTAATGAAAACTTTAAATTTCGTCTCAAAGAAATAATTTACGTTATAGTTTTGATCAGAACTGTTAATTTCAAACGATTTTATGCCCCCAAACGAGAAAACTTTCACTAAACAGATGCCAAACGTCTTAGTTTGTTTTATAAAAACTACTTAAGTTACAGTTTAAACAAAAACAAATTATTTTCGTTGTTGTTGTGGCAAAATAATTTATTTCGAATGATTCAATGGAGCGAAACGAGTAAACTTTTATAGGACAGATGCAAAACACCATATTACCACATAAATCGTCATTTTAAAGCAAAGTATTAGCTTTTGCACTTGTTTAATTAAAGTTTGCTAACTTCGAAGAATGTAATCGTCCGAAATATTTTTTTTTGTCGAAAATATAACGTAATTTGTTCTTTTGAGCTTGAATATAAAGTTTTCATTACGTTTTATAGTAGTTTACTCTACTCTAAGCATAGAATCAAACAGAGGAATCCGCTTTTGTTAAAACTGATACATAATTTGCTCTTATTTTCGAGAATAAAACGTTTTCAATATGTTTGATAAAATTTTTCTTGTTTATAGCAAGAAATCGTTTAAAATTAGCTGTATTTGCCTAAACTGATACGTAATTCGATATTTGTGCATGGATACGAAATTTTCAGTTACTTTGACGTAAAATTTCTTGTTGCAAAAGGTAATACTTTATATGGTAATATGTGGTTTTGCATCTGCCTCATAAAAGTTCATTCGTTTCCAATCATAAAATCGCTTGAAATTAACAGTGCTGGTCAAAACTATTACGTAAATAATTTCTTTAAGACGAAATTTAAAGTTTTTATTAAGTTTTATACAAGTTTACTCTATTCTAAGTAAAGGAGTAATCAGGATAAATTGCTTTTATCTAGAGTAATATATAATTTGCAGTTTTCAGCCAGAATA
>NC_087400.1:12240711-12275711 GCF_031307605.1 Tribolium castaneum
TTAAAGCTTATTTATATCCAACTCTATAACTCGCTTATGGTTGGTCTTACACAGGAATTGCAAATAACTCTTTTGTAGGAAATTTTATAAGCTTTAATTTTTAAAAAAAGATAAAAATTGATAGGAGTAACTGTTTTCGAGATATAAGCAAAAAACCAATAAGAAAACTGTAACTGTTACTGAATAAAAATGTAATTCAGTTTTCAATATTTGAGACGAAGACGAAAATGCAGCATTTAAAAACGACTCTGAAGACTTCAGTGACTTTTATGTCACCTCCTTTTTCTTCTAATAAAGTATTGGACCAAATAAATTAAGCGTATTTTAAATTATAAGACATTTTCTGTTAAAGCACTTTTTTTTTAAATATTAATTATTTTCAAACTTATATCTCGCTTATGGTTAGTTCTACATGAAAAATGCAAATAACTATTTTGTAGGAAATTTTAGCAGCTTTAATTTTAGTAAAAAGATAAAAATTGATAGGAGTAACTAATTTCGAGATATAAGCAAGAAACCAAAAAACTGTTACCTTAATTAAGCGCTTGCATATAAGCAAATTTAGTACTATAAGTATTATTATTATTAATGTTATTGTTATTAATATGACGACTAAAAACGTCTCTGAAGACTTTGGTGACTTTTATGTCTTCTCCTTTTTCCTCTACTAAATTGTTAGATCCAATTAATTTAGTTTAATTTCGGTTTTTCAAACATTTTATTTTAAAGCAAATTTTTGTTAAATATTATTTATATTCAACTCTATAACTCGCTTATGGTTGGTCTTACAAAAGAAATGCAAATAACTATTTTGTAGGAAATTTCATCAGCTTTAATTTTGAAAAAACAATAAAAATTGATAGGAGTAACTGTTTTCGAGATATGAGCAAAAAACCAAAGTGAAAACTGTTACAGTTACTGAACAAAAATGTAATTCAGTTTTCAATGTTTGAGACGAAGTCGAAAATGCAGCATTTAAAAACGACTCTGAAGACTTCAGTGATTTTTATGTCACCTCCTTTTTCTTCTAATAAAGTATTGGATCCAATAAATTAAGTGTATTTTAAATCACAAGACATTTTCTGTTAAAGCACTTTTTTTTAAATATTAATTATTTTCATACTTATATCTCGCTTATGGTTAGTCCTACATAAAAAATGGAAATAACTATTTTGTAGGAAATTTTATCAGCTTTAATTTTAGTGAAAAGATAAAAATTGATAGGAGTAACTGATTTCGAGATATAAGCAAGAAACCAAAAAACTGTTACCTTAATTAAGCGTTTGCATATAAGCAAATTTTGTACTATTAGTATTATTATTATTAATGTTATTGTTATTAATATGACGACAAAAGACGACTCTGAAACCTTTAGTAACTTTTATGTCTTCTCCTTTTTCCTCTACTAAAGTGTTAGACACAATTAATTTAGTTTAATTTCAGTTATTCAAACATTTTATTTTAAAGCAAATTTTTGTTAAATATTATTTATATCTAACTCTATAACTCGCTTATGGTTGGTCCTACAAGAAAAATGCAAATAACTATTTTGTAGCAAATTTTATCAGCCTTAATTTTGAAAAAAAGATAAAAATTGATAGCAGTAACTGTTTTCGAGATTTAAGCAAAAAAGCGATAAGAAAACTCTAACTGTTACTGAACAAAAATGTAATTCAGTTTTTAATGTTTGAGACGAAGACAAAAATGCAGCATTTAAAAACGACTCTGAAGACTTCAGTGACTTTTATGTCACCTCCTTTTTCTTCTAATAAAGTATTGGACCCAATAAATTAAGTGTATTTTAAATCACAGTTTTTTGGTTTCTTGCTTATATCTCGAAAACAGTTACTCCTATCAATTTTTATCTTTTTACTAAAATTAAAGCTGACAAAATTTCCTACAAAATAGTTATTTGCATTTTTCATGTAGAACTAACCATAAGCGAGATATATGTTTGAAAATAATTAATATTAAAAAAAAAAGTGCTTTAACAGAAAATGTCTTGTGATTTAAAATACACTTAATTTATTGGGTCTAACACTTTATTAGAGGAAAAAGGAGGTGACATAAAAGTCACTGAAGTCTTTAGAGTCGTTTTTAAATGCTGCATCTTCGACTTCGTCTCAAACATTGAAAACTGTATTACATTTTTGTTCAGTAACTGTAACAGTTTTCACTTTGGTTTTTTGCTAATATCGCGAAAACCGTTACTCCTATCAAATTTTATCTTTTTTTCAAAATTAAAGCGGATAAAATTTCCTACAAAATAGTTATTTGCAAATTTCCTGTAGGACGAACCATAGGCGAGTTATAGAGTTGGATATAAATAATTTTTAACAAAAATTTGCTTTAAAATAAAATGTTTGAAAAACTGAAATTAAACTAAATTAATTGGGTCTAGCATTTTAGTAGAGGAAAAAGGAGGAGACATAAAAGTCACTAAAGTTTTCAGAGTCGTCTTTAGTCGTCATATTAATAACAATAACATTAATAATAATAATACTTATAGTACTAAATTTGCTTATATGCATGCGCTTAATTAAGGTAACAGTTTTTTGGTTTCTTGCTTATATCTCGAAAACAGTTACTCTTATCAATTTTTATCTCTTTACTAAAATTAAAGCTGACAAAATTTCCTACAAAATAGTTATTTGCATTTTTCATGTAGGACTAACCATAAGCGAGATATATGATTGACAATAATTAATATTTAAAAAAAAAGTGCTTTAACAGAAAATGTCTTGTGATTTAAAATACACTTAATTTATTGGGTCTAACACTTTATTAGAGGAAAAAGGAGAAGACATAAAAGTCACTAAAGGTTTCAGAGTCGTCCTTAGTCGTCATATTAATAACAATAACATTAATAATAATAATACTAATAGTACTAAATTTGCTTATATGCTAACGCTTAATTAAGCTAACAGTTGTTTGGTTTCTTGCTTATATCTCGAAAACAGTTACTCCTATCAATTTTTATTTCTTTACTAAAATTAAAGCTGACAAAATTTCCTACAAAATAGTTATTTGCATTTTTCATGTAGGACTAACCATAAGCGAGATATATGATTGACAATAATTAATATTTAAAAAAAAAGTGCTTTAACAGAAAATGTCTTGTGATTTAAAATACACTTAATTGGGTCCAACAATTTGTTAGAGAAAAAAGGAGGTGACATAAAAATCATTGAAGTTTTTAGAGTCGTTTTTAAATGCTGCATCTTCGACTTCGTCTCAAACATTGAAAATTGTATTACATTTTTGTTCAGTAACTGTAACAGTTTTCACTTTGGTTTTTTGCTTATATCTCGAAAACCGTTACTCCTATCAAATTTTATCTTTTTTTTAAAATTAAAGCGGATAAAATTTCCTACAAAATAGTTATTTGCAAATTTCCTGTAGGACGAACCATAGGCGAGTTATAGAGTTGGATATAAATAATTTTTAACAAAAATTTGCTTTAAAATAAAATGTTTGAAAAACTGAAATTAAACTAAATTAATTGGGTTTAACATTTTAGTAGAGGAAAAAGGAGGAGACATAAAAATCACTAAAGTTTTCAGAGTCGTCTTTAGTCGTCATATTAATAACAATAACATTAATAATAATAATACTTATAGTACTAAATTTGCTTATATGCATGCGCTTAATTAAGGTAACAGTTTTTTGGTTTCTTGCTTATATCTCGAAAACAGTTACTCCTATCAATTTTTATCTTTCTTTAAAAATTAAAGCTGATAAAATTTCATACAAAATAGTTATTTGCATTTCTTTTGTAGGACCAACCATAAGCGAGTTATAGAGTTGGATATAAATAATCTTTAACAAAAATTTGCTTTAAAATAAAATGTTTGAAAAACCGAAATTAAACTAAATTAATTGGGTCTAACACTTTAGTAGAGAAAAAAGGAGAAGACATAAAAATCACCAAAGTCTTCAAAGTTGTTTTTAGTCGTCATATTAATAACAATAACATTAATAATAATAATACTAATAGTACTAAATTTGCTTATATGCAAACGCTTAATTAAGATAACAGTTGTTTGGTTTCTTGCTTATATCTCGAAAACAGTTACTCTTATCAATTTTTATCTCTTTACTAAAATTAAAGCTGACAAAATTTCCTACAAAATAGTTATTTGCATTTTTCATGTAGGACTAACCATAAGCGAGATATATGATTGACAATAATTAATATTTAAAAAAAAAGTGCTTTAACAGAAAATGTCTTGTGATTTAAAATACACTTAATTTATTGGGTCCAACACTTTATTAGAGGAAAAAGGAGGTGACATAAAAGTCACTGAAGTCTTTAGAGTCGTTTTTAAATGCTGCATCTTCGACTTCGTCTCAAACATTGAAAACTGTATTATATTTTTGTCCAGTAACTGTAACAGTTTTCACTTTGGTTTTTTGCTTATATCTCGAAAACCGTTACTCCTATCAAATTTTATCTTTTTTTCAAAATTAAAGCGGATAAAATTTCCTACAAAATAGTTATTTGCAAATTTCCTGTAGAACGAACCATAGGCGCGTTATAGAGTTAGATATAAATAATCTTTAACAAAAATTTGCTTTAAAATAAAATGTTTGAAAAACCGAAATTAAACTAAATTAATTGGGTCTAACACTTTAGTAGAGAAAAAAGGAGAAGACATAAAAATCACCAAAATCTTCAAAGTTGTTTTTAGTCGTCATATTAATAACAATAACATTAATAATAATAATACTAATAGTACTAAATTTGCTTGTATGCAAGCGCTTAATTAAGGTAAGAGTTTTATGGTTTCTTGCTTATATCTCGAAAAAAGTTACTCCTATCAATTTTTACCTTTTTACTAATAATAAAGCTGATAAAATTTGCAACAAAATAGTTATTTGCATTTTTCTTGTAGGATCAACCATAAGCGAGTTATAGAGTTGGATATTAATAATATTCAACAAAAATTTGCTTTAAAATAAATTGTTTGAAAAACTGAAATTAAACTAAATTAATTGGGTCTAGCATTTTAGTAGAGGAAAAAGGAGGAGACATAAAAGTCACTAAAGTTTTCAGAGTCGTCTTTAGTCGTTATATTAATAACAATAACATTAATAATAATAATACTTATAGTACTAAATTTGCTTATATGCATGCGCTTAATTAAGGTAACAGTTTTTTGGTTTCTTGCTTATATCTCGAAAACAGTTACTCCTATCAATTTTTATCTCTTTACTAAAATTAAAGCTGACAAAATTTCCTACAAAATAGTTATTTGCATTTTTCATGTAGGACTAACCATAAGCGAGGTATATGATTGACAATAATTAATATTTAAAAAAAAAGTGCTTTAACAGAAAATGTCTTGTGATTTAAAATACACTTAATTTATTGGGTCTAACACTTTATTAGAGAAAAAAGGAGGTGACATAAAAGTCACTGAAATCTTTAGAGTCGTTTTTAAATGCTGCATCTTCGACTTCGTCTCAAACATTGAAAACTGTATTACATTTTTGTTCAGTAACTGTAACAGTTTTTACTTTGGTTTTTTGCTTATATCTCGAAAACCGTTACTCCTATCAAATTTTATCTTTTTTTCAAAATTAAAGCGGATAAAACTTCCTACAAAATAGTTATTTGCAAATTTACTGTAGGACGAACCATAGGCGAGTTATAGAGTTGGATATAAATAATTTTTAACAAAAATTTGCTTTAAAATAAAATGTTTGAAAAACGGAAATTAAACTAAATTAATTGGGTCTAGCATTTTAGTAGAGGAAAAAGGAGGAGACATAAAAGTCACTAAAGTTTTCAGAGTCGTCTTTAGTCGTCATATTAATAACAATAACATTAATAATAATAATAATACTTATAGTACTAAATTTGCTTATATGCATGCGCTTAATTAAGGTAACAGTTTTTTGGTTTCTTGCTTATAACTCGAAAACAGTTACTCCTTTCAATTTTTATCTTTCTTTAAAAATTAAAGCTGATAAAATTTCATACAAAATAGTTATTTGCATTTCTTTTGTAGGACCAACCATAAGCGAGTTATAGAGTTGGATATAAATAATCTTTAACAAAAATTTGCTTTAAAATAAAATGTTTGAAAAACCGAAATTAAACTAAATTAATTGGGTCTAACACTTTAGTAGAGAAAAAAGGAGAAGACATAAAAATCACCAAAGTCTTCAAAGTTGTTTTTAGTCGTCATATTAATAACAATAACATTAATAATAATAATACTAATAGTACTAAATTTGCTTATATGGAAGCGCTTAATTAAGGTAAGAGTTTTTTGGTTTCTTGCTTATATCTCGAAAACAGTTACTCCTATCAATTTTTATCTTTTTACTAATAATAAAGCTGATAAAATTTGCAACAAAATAGTTATTTGCATTTTTCTTGTAGGATCAACCATAAGCGAGTTATAGAGTTGGATAATAATAATATTCAACAAAAATTTGCTTTAAAATAAAATGTTTGAAAAACTGAAATTAAACTAAATTAATTGGGTCTAGCATTTTAGTAGAGGAAAAAGGAGGAGACATAAAAGTCACTAAAGTTTTCAGAGTCGCCTTTAGTCGTCATATTAATAACAATAACATTAATAATAATAATACTTATGGTACTAAATTTGCTTAGATGCATGCGCTTAATTAAGGTAACAGTTTTTTGGTTTCTTGCTTATATCTCGAAAACAGTTACTCCTATCAATTTTTATCTTTTTTTAAAAATTAAAGCTGATAAAATTTCATACAAAATAGTTATTTGCATTTCTTTTGTAGGATCAACCATAAGCGAGTTATAGAGTTGGATATAAATAATCTTTAACAAAAATTTGGTTTAAAATAAATTGTTTGAAAAACCGAAATTAAACTAAATTAATTGGGTCTAACACTTTAGTAGAGAAAAAAGGAGAAGACATAAAAATCACCAAAGTCTTCAAAGTTGTTTTTAGTCGTCATATTAATAACAATAACATTAATAATAATAATACTAATAGTACTAAATTTGCTTATATGCAAACGCTTAATTAAGGTAACAGTTGTTTGGTTTCTTGCTTCTATCTCGAAAACCGTTACTCTTATCAATTTTTATCTCTTTACTAAAATTAAAGCTGACAAAATTTCCTACAAAATAGTTATTTGCATTTTTTATGTAGGACTAACCATAAGCGAGATATATGATTGAAAATAATTAATATTTAAAAAAAAAGTGCTTTAACAGAAAATGTCTTGTGATTTAAAATACACTTAATTTATTGGGTCCAACACTTTATTAGAGGAAAAAGGAGGTGACATAAAAGTCACTGAAGTCTTTAGAGTTGTTTTTAAATGCTGCATCTTCGACTTCGTCTCAAACATTGAAAACTGTATTACATTTTTGTTCAGTAACTCTAACAGTTTTCACTTTGGTTTTTTGCTTATATCTCGAAAACCGTTACTCCTATCAAATTTTATCTTTTTTTCAAAATTAAAGCGGATAAAATTTCCTACAAAATAGTTATTTGCAAATTTACTGTAGGACGAACCATAGGCGAGTTATAGAGTTGGATATAAATAATTTTTAACAAAAATTTGCTTTAAAATAAAATGTTTGAAAAACTGAAATTAATCTAAATTAATTGGGTCTAGCATTTTAGTAGAGGAAAAAGGAGGAGACATAAAAGTCACTAAAGTTTTCAGAGTCGTCTTTAGTCGTCATATTAATAACAATAACATTAATAATAATAATAATACTTATAGTACTAAATTTGCTTATATGCATGCGCTTAATTAAGGTAACAGTTTTTTGGTTTCTTGCTTATAACTCGAAAACAGTTACTCCTTTCAATTTTTATCTTTCTTTAAAAATTAAAGCTGATAAAATTTCATACAAAATAGTTATTTGCATTTCTTTTGTAGGACCAACCATAAGCGAGTTATAGAGTTGGATATAAATAATCTTTAACAAAAATTTGCTTTAAAATAAAATGTTTGAAAAACCGAAATTAAACTAAATTAATTGGGTCTAACACTTTAGTAGAGAAAAAAGGAGAAGACATAAAAATCACCAAAGTCTTCAAAGTTGTTTTTAGTCGTCATATTAATAACAATAACATTAATAATAATAATACTAATAGTACTAAATTTGCTTATATGCAAGCGCTTAATTAAGGTAAGAGTTTTTTGGTTTCTTGCTTATATCTCGAAAACAGTTACTCCTATCAATTTTTATCTTTTTACTAATAATAAAGCTGATAAAATTTGCAACAAAATAGTTATTTGCATTTTTCTTGTAGGATCAACCATAAGCGAGTTATAGAGTTGGATAATAATAATATTCAACAAAAATTTGCTTTAAAATAAAATGTTTGAAAAACTGAAATTAAACTAAATTAATTGGGTCTAGCATTTTAGTAGAGGAAAAAGGAGGAGACATAAAAGTCACTAAAGTTTTCAGAGTCGTCTTTAGTCGTCATATTAATAACAATAACATTAATAATAATAATACTTATGGTACTAAATTTGCTTAGATGCATGCGCTTAATTAAGGTAACAGTTTTTTGGTTTCTTGCTTATATCTCGAAAACAGTTACTCCTATCAATTTTTATCTTTCTTTGAAAATTAAAGCTGATAAAATTTCATACAAAATAGTTATTTGCATTTCTTTTGTAGGATCAACCATAAGCGAGTTATAGAGTTGGATATAAATAATCTTTAACAAAAATTTGCTTTAAAATAAATTGTTTGAAAAACCGAAATTAAACTAAATTAATTGGGTCTAACACTTTAGTAGAGAAAAAAGGAGAAGACATAAAAATCACCAAAGTCTTCAAAGTTGTTTTTAGTCGTCATATTAATAACAATAACATTAATAATAATAATACTAATAGTACTAAATTTGCTTATATGCAAACGCTTAATTAAGGTAACAGTTGTTTGGTTTCTTGCTTCTATCTCGAAAACCGTTACTCTTATCAATTTTTATCTCTTTACTAAAATTAAAGCTGACAAAATTTCCTACAAAATAGTTATTTGCATTTTTCATGTAGGACTAACCATAAGCGAGATATATGATTGAAAATAATTAATATTTAAAAAAAAAGTGCTTTAACAGAAAATGTCTTGTGATTTAAAATACACTTAATTTATTGGGTCCAACACTTTATTAGAGGAAAAAGGAGGTGACATAAAAGTCACTGAAGTCTTTAGAGTCGTTTTTAAATGCTGCATCTTCGACTTCGTCTCAAACATTGAAAACTGTATTACATTTTTGTTCAGTAACTGTAACAGTTTTCACTTTGGTTTTTTACTTATATCTCGAAAACCGTTACTCCTATCAAATTTTATCTTTTTTTCAAAATTAAAGCGGATAAAATTTCCTACAAAATAGTTATTTGCAAATTTCCTGTAGGACGAACCATAGGCGAGTTATAGAGTTGGATATAAATAATTTTTAACAAAAATTTGCTTTAAAATAAAATGTTTGAAAAACGGAAATTAAACTAAATTAATTGGGTCTAGCATTTTAGTAGAGGAAAAAGGAGGAGACATAAAAGTCACTAAAGTTTTTAGAGTCGTCTTTAGTCGTCATATTAATAACAATAACATTAATAATAATAATACTTATAGTACTAAATTTGCTTATATGCATGCGCTTAATTAAGGTAACAGTTTTTTGGTTTCTTGCTTATATCTCGAAAACAGTTACTCCTATCAATTTTTATTTTTCTTTAAAAATTAAAGCTGATAAAATTTCATACAAAATAGTTATTTGCATTTCTTTTGTAGGACCAACCATAAGCGAGTTATAGAGTTGGATATAAATAATCTTTAACAAAAATTTGCTTTAAAATAAAATGTTTGAAAAACCGAAATTAAACTAAATTAATTGGGTCTAACACTTTAGTAGAGAAAAAAGGAGAAGACATAAAAATCACCAAAGTCTTTAAAGTTGTTTTTAGTCGTCATATTAATAACAATAACATTAATAATAATAATACTAATAGTACTAAATTTGCTTATATGCAAACGCTTAATTAAGGTAACAGTTGTTTGGTTTCTTGCTTATATCTCGAAAACAGTTACTCTTATCAATTTTTATCTCTTTACTAAAATTAAAGCTGACAAAATTTCCTACAAAATAGTTTTTTGCATTTTTCATGTAGGACTAACCATAAGCGAGATATATGATTGAAAATAATTAATATTTAAAAAAAAAGTGCTTTAACAGAAAATGTCTTGTGATTTAAAATACACTTAATTTATTGGGTCCAACACTTTATTAGAGGAAAAAGGAGGTGACATAAAAGTCACTGAAGTCTTTAGAGTCGTTTTTAAATGCTGCATCTTCGACTTCGTCTCAAACATTGAAAACTGTATTACATTTTTGTTCAGTAACTGTAACAGTTTTCACTTTGGTTTTTTGCTTATATTTCGAAAACCGTTACTCCTATCAAATTTTATCTTTTTTTCAAAATTAAAGCGGATAAAATTTCCTACAAAATAGTTATTTGCAAATGTCCTGTAGGACGAACCATAGGCGAGTTATAGAGTTGGATATAAATAATCTTTAACAAAAATTTGCTTTAAAATAAAATGTTTGAAAAACCGAAATTAAACTAAATTAATTGGGTCTAACACTTTAGTAGAGAAAAAAGGAGAAGACATAAAAATCACCAAAGTCTTCAAAGTTGTTTTTAGTCGTCATATTAATAACAATAACATTAATAATAATAATACTAATAGTACTAAATTTGCTTATATGCAAGCGCTTAATTAAGGTAAGAGTTTTTTGGTTTCTTGCTTATATCTCGAAAACAGTTACTCCTATCAATTTTTATCTTTTTACTAATAATAAAGCTGATAAAATTTGCAACAAAATAGTTATTTGCATTTTTCTTGTAGGATCAACCATAAGCGAGTTATAGAGTTGGATATTAATAATATTCAACAAAAATTTGCTTTAAAATAAAATGTTTGAAAAACTGAAATAAAACTAAATTAATTGGGTTTAGCATTTTAGTAGAGGAAAAAGGAGGAGACATAAAAGTCACTAAAGTATTCAGAGTCGTCTTTAGTCGTCATATTAATAACAATAACATTAATAATAATAATACTTATGGTACTAAATTTGCTTATATGCATGCGCTTAATTAAGGTAACAGTTTTTTGGTTTCTTGCTTATATCTCGAAAACAGTTACTCCTATCAATTTTTATCTTTCTTTAAAAATTAAAGCTGATAAAATTTCATACAAAATAGTTATTTGCATTTCTTTTGTAGGACCAACCATAAGCGAGTTATAGAGTTGGATATAAATAATCTTTAACAAAAATTTGCTTTAAAATAAAATGTTTGAAAAACCGAAATTAAACTAAATTAATTGGGTCTAACACTTTAGTAGAGAAAAAAGGAGAAGACATAAAAATCAACAAAGTCTTTAAAGTTGTTTTTAGTCGTCATATTAATAACAATAACATTAATAATAATAATACTAATAGTACTAAATTTGCTTATATGCAAACGCTTAATTAAGGTAACAGTTGTTTGGTTTCTTGCTTATATCTCGAAAACAGTTACTTTTATCAATTTTTATCTCTTTACTAAAATTAAAGCTGACAAAATTTCCTACAAAATAGTTATTTGCATTTTTCATGTAGGACTAACCATAAGCGAGATATATGATTGAAAATTATTAATATTTAAAAAAAAAGTGCTTTAACAGAAAATGTCTTGTGATTTAAAATACACTTAATTTATTGGGTCCAACACTTTATTAGAGGAAAAAGGAGGTGACATAAAAGTCACTGAAGTCTTTAGAGTCGTTTTTAAATGCTGCATCTTCGACTTCGTCTCAAACATTGAAAACTGTATTACATTTTTGTTCAGTAACTGTAACAGTTTTCACTTTGGTGTTTTGCTTATATTTCAAAAACCGTTACTCCTATCAAATTTTATCTTTTTTTCAAAATTAAAGCGGATAAAATTTCCTACAAAATAGTTATTTGCAAATGTCCTGTAGGACGAACCATAGGCGAGTTATAGAGCTGGATATAAATAATCTTTAACAAAAATTTGCTTTAAAATAAAATGTTTGAAAAACCGAAATTAAACTAAATTAATTGGGTCTAACACTTTAGTAGAGAAAAAAGGAGAAGACATAAAAATCACCAAAATCTTCAAAGTTGTTTTTAGTCGTCATATTAATAACAATAACATTAATAATAATAATACTAATAGTACTAAATTTGCTTATATGCAAGCGCTTAATTAAGGTAAGAGTTTTTTGGTTTCTTGCTTATATCTCGAAAACAGTTACTCCTATCAATTTTTATTTTTTTACTAATAATAAAGCTGATAAAATTTGCAACAAAATAGTTATTTGCATTTTTCTTGTGGGATCAACCATAAGCAAGTTATAGAGTTGGATATTAATAATATTCAACAAAAATTTGCTTTAAAATAAAATGTTTGAAAAACTGAAATTAAACTAAATTAATTGGGTCTAGCATTTTAGTAGAGGAAAAATGAGGAGACATAAAAGTCACTAAAGTTTTCAGAGTCGTCTTTAGTCGTCATATTAATAACAATAACATTAATAATAATAATACTTATAGTACTAAATTTGCTTATATGCATGCGCTTATTTAAGGTAACAGTTTTTTGGTTTCTTGCTTATATCTCGAAAACAGTTACTCCTATCAATTTTTATCTCTTCACTAAAATTAAAGCTGACAAAATTTCCTACAAAATAGTTATTTGCATTTTTCATGTAGGACTAACCATAAGCGAGATATATGATTGAAAATAATTAATATTTAAAAAAAAAGTGCTTTAACAGAAAATGTCTTTTGATTTAAAATACACTTAATTTATTGGGTCTAACACTTTATTAGAGGAAAAAGGAGGTGACATAAAAGTCACTGAAGTCTTTAGAGTCGTTTTTAAATGCTGCATCTTCGACTTCGTCTCAAACATTGAAAACTGTATTACATTTTTGTTCAGTAACTGTAACAGTTTTCACTTTGGTTTTTTACTTATATCTCGAAAACCGTTACTCCTATCAAATTTTATCTTTTTTTCAAAATTAAAGCGGATAAAATTTCCTACAAAATAGTTATTTGCAAATTTCCTGTAGGACGAACCATAGGCGAGTTGTAGAGTTGGATATAAATAATTTTTAACAAAAATTTGCTTTAAAATAAAATGTTTGAAAAACTGAAATTAAACTAAATTAATTGGGTCTAGCATTTTAGTAGAGGAAAAAGGAGGAGACATAAAAGTCACTAAAGTTTTCAGAGTCGTCTTTAGTCGTCATATTAATAACAATAACATTAATAATAATAATACTTATAGTACTAAATTTGCTTATATGCATGCGCTTAATTAAGGTAACAGTTTTTTGGTTTCTTGCTTATATCTCGAAAACAGTTACTCCTATCAATTTTTATCTTTCTTTAAAAATTAAAGCTGATAAAATTTCATACAAAATAGTTATTTGCATTTCTTTTGTAGGACCAACCATAAGCGAGTTATAGAGTTGGATATAAATAATCTTTAACAAAAATTTGCTTTAAAATAAAATGTTTGAAAAACCGAAATTAAACTAAATTAATTGGGTCTAACACTTTAGTAGAGAAAAAAGGAGAAGACATAAAAATCACCAAAGTCTTCAAAGTTGTTTTTAGTCGTCATATTAATAACAATAACATTAATAATAATAATACTAATAGTACTAAATTTGCTTATATGCAAACGCTTAATTAAGGTAACAGTTGTTTGGTTTCTTGCTTATATCTCGAAAACAGTTACTCTTATCAATTTTTATCTCTTTACTAAAATTAAAGCTGACAAAATTTCCTACAAAATAGTTATTTGCATTTTTCATGTAGGACTAACCATAAGCGAGATATGTGATTGAAAATAATTAATATTTAAAAAAAAAGTGCTTTAACAGAAAATGTCTTGTGATTTAAAATACACTTAATTTATTGGGTCCAACACTTTATTAAAGGAAAAAGGAGGTGACATAAAAGTCACTAAAGTCTTTAGAGTGGTTTTTAAATGCTGCATCTTCGACTTCGTCTCATACATTGAAAACTGTATTACATTTATATTCAGTAACTGTAACAGTTTTCACTTTGGTTTTTTGCTTATACCTCGAAAACCGTTACTCCTATCAAATTTTATCTTTTTTTCAAAATTAAAGCGGATAAAATTTCCTACAAAATAGTTATTTGCAAATTTCCTGTAGGACGAACCATAGGCGAGTTATAGAGTTGGATATAAATAATCTTTAACAAAAATTTGCTTTAAAATAAAATGTTTGAAAAACCGAAATTAAACTAAATTAATTGGGTCTAACACTTTAGTAGAGAAAAAAGGAGAAGACATAAAAATCACCAAAGTCTTCAAAGTTGTTTTTAGTCGTCATATTAATAACAATAACATTAATAATAATAATACTAATAGTACTAAATTTGCTTATATGCAAGCGCTTAATTAAGGTAAGAGTTTTTTGGTTTCTTGCTTATATCTCGAAAACAGTTACTCCTATCAATTTTTATTTTTTTACTAATAATAAAGCTGATAGAATTTGCAACAAAATAGTTATTTGCATTTTTCTTGTAGGGTCAACCATAAGCGAGTTATAGAGTTGGATATTAATAATATTCAACAAAAATTTGCTTTAAAATAAAATGTTTGAAAAACCGAAATTAAACTAAATTAATTATGACTAACACTTTAGTAGAGAAAAAAGGAGAAGACATAAAAATCACCAAAGTCTTCAAAGTTGTTTTTAGTCGTCATATTAATAACAATAACATTAATAAAAATAATACTAATAGTACTAAATTTGCTTATATACAAGCGCTTAATTAAGGTAACAGTTTTTGGTTTCTTGCTTATATCTCGAAAACAGTTACTCCTATCAATTTTTATCTTTCTTTAAAAATTAAAGCTGATAAAATTTCCTACAAAATAGTTATTCGCATTTCTTTTGTAGGACCAACCATAAGCGAGTTATAGAGTTGGATATAAATATTCTTTAACAAAAATTTGCTTTAAAATAAAATGTTTGAATAACTGAAATTAAACTAAATTAATTGGGTCTAACACTTTAGTAGAGGAAAATGGAGAAGACATAAAAGTCACTAAAGGTTTCAGAGTCGTCTTTAGTCGTCATATTAATAACAATAACATTAATAATAATAATACTAATAGTACTAAATTTGCTTATATGCAAACGCTTAATTAAGGTAACAGTTGTTTGGTTTCTTGCTTATATCTCGAAAACAGTTACTCCTATCAATTTTTATCTCTTTATTAAAATTAAAGCTGACAGAACTTCCTACAAAATAGTTATTTGCATTTTTCATGTAGGACTAACCATAAGCGAGATATATGATTGAAAATAATTAATATTTAAAAAAAAAGTGCTTTAACAGAAAATGTCTTGTGATTTAAAATACACTTAATTTATTGGGTCCAACACTTTATTAAAGGAAAAAGGAGGTGACATAAAAGTCACTAAAGTCTTTAGAGTGGTTTTTAAATGCTGCATCTTCGACTTCGTCTCATACATTGAAAACTGTATTACATTTATATTCAGTAACTGTAACAGTTTTCACTTTGGTTTTTTGCTTATACCTCGAAAACCGTTACTCCTATCAAATTTTATCTTTTTTTCAAAATTAAAGCGGATAAAATTTCCTACAAAATAGTTATTTGCAAATTTCCTGTAGGACGAACCATAGGCGAGTTATAGAGTTGGATATAAATAATCTTTAACAAAAATTTGCTTTAAAATAAAATGTTTGAAAAACCGAAATTAAACTAAATTAATTGGGTCTAACACTTTAGTAGAGAAAAAAGGAGAAGACATAAAAATCACCAAAGTCTTCAAAGTTGTTTTTAGTCGTCATATTAATAACAATAACATTAATAATAATAATACTAATAGTACTAAATTTGCTTATATGCAAGCGCTTAATTAAGGTAAGAGTTTTTTGGTTTCTTGCTTATATCTCGAAAACAGTTACTCCTATCAATTTTTATTTTTTTACTAATAATAAAGCTGATAAAATTTGCAACAAAATAGTTATTTGCATTTTTCTTGTAGGGTCAACCATAAGCGAGTTATAGAGTTGGATATTAATAATATTCAACAAAAATTTGCTTTAAAATAAAATGTTTGAAAAACCGAAATTAAACTAAATTAATTATGACTAACACTTTAGTAGAGAAAAAAGGAGAAGACATAAAAATCACCAAAGTCTTCAAAGTTGTTTTTAGTCGTCATATTAATAACAATAACATTAATAAAAATAATACTAATAGTACTAAATTTGCTTATATACAAGCGCTTAATTAAGGTAACAGTTTTTGGTTTCTTGCTTATATCTCGAAAACAGTTACTCCTATCAATTTTTATCTTTCTTTAAAAATTAAAGCTGATAAAATTTCCTACAAAATAGTTATTCGCATTTCTTTTGTAGGACCAACCATAAGCGAGTTATAGAGTTGGATATAAATATTCTTTAACAAAAATTTGCTTTAAAATAAAATGTTTGAATAACTGAAATTAAACTAAATTAATTGGGTCTAACACTTTAGTAGAGGAAAAAGGAGAAGACATAAAAGTCACTAAAGGTTTCAGAGTCGTCTTTAGACGTCATATTAATAACAATAACATTAATAATAATAATACTAATAGTACAAAATTTGCTTATATGCAAACGCTTAACTAAGGTAACAGTTGTTTGGTTTCTTGCTTATATCTCGAAAACAGTTACTCCTATCAATTTTTATCTCTTTATTAAAATTAAAGCTGACAAAATTTCCTACAAAATAGTTATTTACATTTTTCATGTAGGACTAACCATAAGCGAGATATATGATTGAAAATAATTAATATTTAAAAAAAAAGTGCTTTAACAGAAAATGTCTTGTGATTTAAAATACACTTAATTTATTGGGTCCAACACTTTATTAGAGGAAAAAGGAGGTGACATAAAAGTCACTGAAGTCTTTAGAGTGGTTTTTAAATGCTGCATCTTCGACTTCGTCTCATACATTGAAAACTGTATTACATTTTTGTTCAGTAACTGTAACAGTTTTCACTTTGGTTTTTTGCTTATATTTCGAAAACCGTTACTCCTATCAAATTTTATCTTTTTTTCAAAATTAAAGCGGCTAAAATTTCCTACAAAATAGTTATTTGCAAATGTCCTGTAGGACAAACCATAGGCGAGTTATAGAGTTGGATATAAATAATCTTTAACAAAAATATGCTTTAAAATAAAATGTTTGTAAAACCGAAATTAAACTAAATTAATTGGGTCTAACACTTTAGTAGAGAAAAAAGGAGAAGACATAAAAATCACCAAAGTCTTCAAAGTTGTTTTTAGTCGTCATATTAATAACAATAACATTAATAATAATAATACTAATAGTACTAAATTTGCTTATATACAAGCGCTTAATTTAGGTAACAGTTTTTGGTATCTTGCTTATATCTCGAAAACAGTTACTCCTATCAATTTTTATCTTTCTTTAAAAAATAAAGCTGATAAAATTTCCTACAAAATAGTTATTCGCATTTTTTTTGTAAGACCAACCATAAGCGAGTTATAGAGTTGGATATAAATATTCTTTAACAAAAATTTGCTTTAAAATAAAATGTTTGAATAACTGAAATTAAACTAAATTAATTGGGTCTAACACTTTAGTAGAGGAAAAAGAAGAAGACATAAAAGTCACTAAAGGTCTCAGAGTCGTCTTTAGTCGTCATATTAAAAACAATAACATTAATAATAATAATAATACTAATAGTACTAAATTTGCTTATATGCAAACGCTTAATAAAGGTAACAGTTTTTTGGTTTCTTGCTTATATCTCGAAAACAGTTACTCCTATCAATTTTTATCTCTTTACTAAAATTAAAGCTGACAAAATTTCCTACAAAATAGTTATTTGCATTTTTTATGTAGGACTAACCATAAGCGAGATATATGATTGACAATAATTAATATTTAAAAAAAAAGTGCTTTAACAGAAAATGTCTTGTGATTTAAAATACACTTAATTTATTGGGTCTAACACTTTATTAGAGGAAAAAGGAGGTGACATAAAAGTCACTGAAATCTTTAGAGTCGTTTTTAAATGCTGCATCTTCGACTTCGTCTCAAACATTGAAAACTGTATTACATTTTTGTTCAGTAACTGTAACAGTTTTCACTTTGGTTTTTTGCTTATATCTCGAAAACCGTTACTCCTATCAAATTTTATCTTTTTTTCAAAATTAAAGCGGATAAAATTTCCTACAAAATAGTTATTTGCAAATTTACTGTAGGACGAACCATAGGCGAGTTATAGAGTTGGATATAAATATTCTTTAACATAAATTTGCTTTAAAATAAAATGTTTGAATAACTGAAATTAAACTAAATTAATTGGGTCTAACACTTTAGTAGAGAAAAAAGGAGAAGACATAAAAATCACCAAAGTCTTCAAAGTTGTTTTTAGTCGTCATATTAATAACAATAACATTAATAAAAATAATACTAATAGTACTAAATTTGCTTATATACATGCGCTTAATTAAGGTAACAGTTTTTGGTTTCTTGCTTATATCTCGAAAACAGTTACTCCTATCAATTTTTATCTTTCTTTAAAAATTAAAGCTGATAAAATTTCCTACAAAATAGTTATTCGCATTTCTTTTGTAGGACCAACCATAAGCGAGTTATAGAGTTAGATATAAATATTCTTTAACAAAAATTTGCTTTAAAATAAAATGTTTGAATAACTGAAATTAAACTAAATTAATTGGGTCTAACACTTTAGTAGAGGAAAAAGGAGAAGACATAAAAATCACCAAAGTCTTCAAAGTTGTTTTTAGTCGTCATATTAATAACAATAACATTAATAATAATAATACTAATAGTACGAAATTTGCTTATATACAAGCGCTTAATTAAGGTAACAGTTTTTGGTTTCTTGCTTATATCTCGAAAACAGTTACTCCTATCAATTTTTATCTTTCTTTAAAAATTAAAGCTGATAAAATTTCCTACAAAATAGTTATTCGCATTTCTTTTGTAAGACCAACCATAAGCGAGTTATAGAGTTGGATATAAATAATATTTAACAAAAATTTGCTTTAAAATAAAATGTTTGAATAACTGAAATTAAACTAAATTAATTGGGTCTAACACTTTAGTAGAGGAAAAAGGAGAAGACATAAAAGTCACTAAAGGTTTCAGAGTCGTCTTTAGTCGTCATATTAATAACAATAACATTAATAATAATAATACTAATAGTACTAAATTTGCTTATATGCAAACGCTTAATTAAGGTAACAGTTGTTTGGTTTCTTGCTTATATCTCGAAAACAGTTACTCTTATCAATTTTTATCTCTTTACTAAAATTAAAGCTGACAAAATTTCCTACAAAATAGTTATTTGCATTTTTCATGTAGGACTAACCATAAGCGAGATATATGATTGAAAATAATTAATATTTAAAAAAAAAGTGCTTTAACAGAAAATGTCTTGTGATTTAAAATACACTTAATTTATTGGGTCCAACACTTTAATAGAGGAAAAAGGAGGTGACATAAAAGTCACTGAAGTCTTTAGAGTCGTTTTTAAATGCTGCATCTTCGACTTCGTCTCAAACATTGAAAACTGTATTACATTTTTGTTCAGTAACTGTAACAGTTTTCACTTTGGTTTTTTGCTTATATTTCGAAAACCGTTACTCCTATCAAATTTTATCTTTTTTTCAAAATTAAAGCGGATAAAATTTCCTACAAAATAGTTTTTTGCAAATGTCCTGTAGGACGAACCATAGGCGAGTTATAGAGTTGGATATAAATAATCTTTAACAAAAATATGCTTTAAAATAAAATGTTTGTAAAACCGAAATTAAACTAAATTAATTGGGTCTAACACTTTAGTAGAGAAAAAAGGAGAAGACATAAAAATCACCAAAGTCTTCAAAGTTGTTTTTAGTCGTCATATTAATAACAATAACATTAATAGTAATAATACTAATAGTACTAAATTTGCTTATATACAAGAGCTTAATTAAGGTAACAGTTTTTGGTTTCTTGCTTATATCTCGAAAACAGTTACTCCTATCAATTTTTATCTTTCTTTAAAAATTAAAGCTGATAAAATTTCCTACAAAATAGTTATTCGCATTTCTTTTGTAGGACCAACCATAAGCGAGTTATAGAGTTAGATATAAATATTCTTTAACAAAAATTTGCTTTAAAATAAAATGTTTGAATAACTGAAATTAAACTAAATTAATTGGGTCTAACACTTTAGTAGAGGAAAAAGGAAAAGACATAAAAATCACCAAAGTCTTCAAAGTTGTTTTTAGTCGTCATATTAATAACAATAACATTAATAATAATTATACTAATAGTACTAAATTTGCTAATATGCAAGCGCTTAATTAAGGTAAGAGTTTTTTGGTTTCTTGCTTATATCTCGAAAACAGTTACTCCTATCAATTTTTATCTTTTTACTAATAATAAAGCTGATAAAATTTGCAACAAAATAGTTATTTGCATTTTTCTTGTAGGATCAACCATAAGCGAGTTATAGAGTTGGATATTAATAATATTCAACAAAAATTTGCTTTAAAATAAAATGTTTGAAAAACTGAAATTAAACTAAATTAATTGGGTCTAGCATTTTAGTAGAGGAAAAAGGAGGAGACATAAAAGTCACTAAAGTTTTCAGAGTCGTCTTTAGTCGTCATATTAATAACAATAACATTAATAATAATAATACTTATAGTACTAAATTTGCTTATATGCATGCGCTTAATTAAGGTAACAGTTTTTTGGTTTCTTGCTTATATCTCGAAAACAGTTACTCCTATCAATTTTTACCTCTTTACTAAAATTAAAGCTGACAAAATTTCCTACAAAATAGTTATTTGCATTTTTCATGTAAGACCAACCATAAGCGAGTTATAGAGTTGGATATAAATATTCTTTAACAAAAATTTGCTTTAAAATAAAATGTTTGAATAACTGAAATTAAACTAAATTAATTGGGTCTAACACTTTAGTAGAGGAAAAAGGAGAAGACATAAAAGTCACTAAAGGTCTCAGAGTCGTCTTTAGTCGTCATATTAATAACAATAGCATTAATAATAATAATAATACTAATAGTACTAAATTTGCTTATATGCAAACGCTTAATTAAGGTAACAGTTTTTTGGTTTCTTGCTTATATCTCGAAAACAGTTACTCCTATCAATTTTTATCTCTTTACTAAAATTAAAGCTGACAAAATTTCCTACAAAATAGTTATTTGCATTTTTCATGTAGGACTAACCATAAGCGAGATATATGACTGATAATAATTAATATTTAAAAAAAAAGTGCTTTAACAGAAAATGTCTTGTGATTTAAAATACACTTAATTTATTGGGTCTAACACTTTATTAGAGGAAAAAGGAGGTGACATAAAAGTCATTGAAGTCTTTAGAGTCGTTTTTAAATGCTGCATCTTCGACTTCGTCTCAAACATTGAAAACTGTATTACATTTTTGTTCAGTAACTGTAACAGTTTTCACTTTGGTTTTTTGCTTATATCTCAAAAACCGTTACTCCTATCAAATTTTATCTTTTTTTCAAAATTAAAGCGGATAAAATTTTCTACAAAATAGTTTTTTGCAAATTGCCTGTAGGACGAACCATAGGCGAGTTATAGAGTTAGATATAAATAATTTTTAACAAAAATTTGCTTTAAAATAAAATGTTTGAAAAACTGAAATTAAACTAAATTAATTGGGTCTAGCATTTTAGTAGAGGAAAAAGGAGGAGACATAAAAGTCACTAAAGTTTTCAGAGTCGTCTTTAGTCGTCATATTAATAACAATAACATTAATAATAATAATACTTATAGTACTAAATTTGCTTATATGCATGCGCTTAATTAAGGTAACAGTTTTTTGGTTTCTTGCTTATATCTCGAAAACAGTTACTCCTATCAATTTTTATCTTTCTTTAAAAATTAAAGCTGATAAAATTTTATACAAAATAGTTATTTGCATTTCTTTTGTAGGACCAACCATAAGCGAGTTATAGAGTTGGATATAAATAATCTTTAACAAAAATTTGCTTTAAAATAAAATGTTTGAAAAACCGAAATTAAACTAAATTAATTGGGTCTAACACTTTAGTAGAGAAAAAAGGAGAAGACATAAAAATTACCAAAGTCTTCAAAGTTGTTTTTAGTCGTCATATTAATAACAATAACATTAATAATAATAATACTAATAGTACTAAATTTGCTTATATGCAAACGCTTAATTAAGGTAACAGTTGTTTGGTTTCTTGCTTATATCTCGAAAACAGTTACTCTTATCAATTTTTATCTCTTTACTAAAATTAAAGCTGACAAAATTTCCTACAAAATAGTTATTTGCATTTTTCATGTAGGACTAACCATAAGCGAGATATATGATTGAAAATAATTAATATTTAAAAAAAAAGTGCTTTAACAGAAAATGTCTTGTGATTTAAAATACACTTAATTTATTGGGTCCAACACTTTATTAGAGGAAAAAGGATGTGACATAAAAGTCACTGAAGTCTTTAGAGTCGTTTTTAAATGCTGCATCTTCGACTTCGTCTCAAACATTGAAAACTGTATTACATTTTTGTTCAGTAACTGTAACAGTTTTCACTTTGGTTTTTTGCTTATATTTCGAAAACCGTTACTCCTATCAAATTTTATCTTTTTTTCAAAATTAAAGCGGATAAAATTTCCTACAAAATAGTTATTTGCAAATGTCCTGTAGGACGAACCATAGGCGAGTTATAGAGTTGGATATAAATAATCTTTAACAAAAATTTTCTTTAAAATAAAATGTTTGAAAAACCGAAATTAAACTAAATTAATTGGGTCTAACACTTTAGTAGAGAAAAAAGGAGAAGACATAAAAATCACCAAAGTCTTCAAAGTTGTTTTTAGTCGTCATATTAGTAACAATAACATTAATAATAATAATACTAATAGTACTAAATTTGCTTATATGCAAGCGCTTAATTAAGGTAAGAGTTTTTTGGTTTCTTGCTTATATCTCGAAAACAGTTACTCCTATCAATTTTTATCTTTCTTTAAAAATTAAAGCTGATAAAATTTCATACAAAATAGTTATTTGCATTTCTTTTGTAGGACCAACCATAAGCGAGTTATAGAGTTGGATATAAATAATTTTTAACAAAAATTTGCTTTAAAATAAAATGTTTGAAAAACTGAAATTAAACTAAATTAATTGGGTCTAGCATTTTAGTAGAGGAAAAAGGAGGAGACATAAAAGTCACTAAAGTTTTCAGAGTCGTCTTTAGTCGTCATATTAATAACAATAACATTAATAATAATAATACTTATAGTACTAAATTTGCTTATATGCATGCGCTTAATTAAGGTAACAGTTTTTTGGTTTCTTGCTTATATCTCGAAAACAGTTACTCCTATCAATTTTTATCTTTCTTTAAAAATTAAAGCTGATAAAATTTTATACAAAATAGTTATTTGCATTTCTTTTGTAGGACCAACCATAAGCGAGTTATAGAGTTGGATATAAATAATCATTAACAAAAATTTGCTTTAAAATAAAATGTTTGAAAAACCGAAATTAAACTAAATTAATTGGGTCTAACACTTTAGTAGAGAAAAAAGGAGAAGACATAAAAATCACCAAAGTCTTCAAAGTTGTTTTTAGTCGTCATATTAGTAACAATAACATTAATAATAATAATACTAATAGTACTAAATTTGCTTATATGCAAGCGTTTAATTAAGGTAAGAGTTTTTTGGTTTCTTGCTTATATCTCGAAAACAGTTACTCCTATCAATTTTTATCTTTCTTTAAAAATTAAAGCTGATAAAATTTCATACAAAATAGTTATTTGCATTTCTTTTGTAGGACCAACCATAAGCGAGTTATAGAGTTGGATATAAATAATTTTTAACAAAAATTTGCTTTAAAATAAAATGTTTGAAAAACTGAAATTAAACTAAATTAATTGGGTCTAGCATTTTAGTAGAGGAAAAAGGAGGAGACATAAAAGTCACTAAAGTTTTCAGAGTCGTCTTTAGTCGTCATATTAATAACAATAACATTAATAATAATAATACTTATAGTACTAAATTTGCTTATATGCATGCGCTTAATTAAGGTAACAGTTTTTTGGTTTCTTGCTTATATCTCGAAAACAGTTACTCCTATCAATTTTTATCTTTCTTTAAAAATTAAAGCTGATAAAATTTTATACAAAATAGTTATTTGCATTTCTTTTGTAGGACCAACCATAAGCGAGTTATAGAGTTGGATATAAATAATCATTAACAAAAATTTGCTTTAAAATAAAATGTTTGAAAAACCGAAATTAAACTAAATTAATTGGGTCTAACACTTTAGTAGAGAAAAAAGGAGAAGACATAAAAATCACCAAAGTCTTCAAAGTTGTTTTTAGTCGTCATATTAATAACAATAACATTAATAATAATAATACTAATAGTACTAAATTTGCTTATATGCAAACGCTTAATTAAGGTAACAGTTTTTTGGTTTCTTGCTTATATCTCGAAAACAGTTACTCTTATCAATTTTTATCTCTTTACTAAAATTAAAGCTGACAAAATTTCCTACAAAATAGTTATTTGCATTTTTCATGTAGGACTAACCATAAGCGAGATATATGATTGAAAATAATTAATATTTAAAAAAAAATTGCTTTAACAGAAAATGTCTTGTGATTTAAAATACACTTAATTTATTGGGTCCAACACTTTATTAGAGGAAAAAGGATGTGACATAAAAGTCACTGAAGTCTTTAGAGTCGTTTTTAAATGCTGCATCTTCGACTTCGTCTCAAACATTGAAAACTGTATTACATTTTTGTTCAGTAACTGTAACAGTTTTCACTTTGGTTTTTTGCTTATATTTCGAAAACCGTTACTCCTATCAAATTTTATCTTTTTTCCAAATTAAAGCGGATAAAATTTCCTACAAAATAGTTATTTGCAAATGTCCTGTAGGACGAACCATAGGCGAGTTATAGAGTTGGATATAAATAATCTTTAACAAAAATTTGCTTTAAAATAAAATGTTTGAAAAACCGAAATTAAACTAAATTAATTGGGTCTAACACTTTAGTAGAGAAAAAAGGAGAAGACATAAAAATCACCAAAGTCTTCAAAGTTGTTTTTAGTCGTCATATTAATAACAATAACATTAATAATAATAATACTAATAGTACTAAATTTGCTTATATACAAGCGCTTAATTAAGGTAACAGTTTTTGGTTTCTTGCTTATATCTCGAAAACAGTTACTCCTATCAATTTTTATCTTTCTTTAAAAATTAAAGCTGATAAAATTTCCTACAAAATAGTTATTCGCATTTCTTTTGTAGAACCAACCATAAGCGAGTTATAGAGTTGGATATAAATATTCTTTAACAAAAATTTGCTTTAAAATAAAATGTTTGAATAACTGAAATTAAACTAAATTAATTGGGTCTAACACTTTAGTAGAGGAAAAAGGAGAAGACATAAAAGTCACTAAAGGTTTCAGAGTCGTCTTTAGTCGTCATATTAATAACAATAACATTAATAATAATAATACTAATAGTACTAAATTTGCTTATATGCAAACGCTTAATTAAGGTAACAGTTGTTTGGTTTCTTGCTTATATCTCGAAAACAGTTACTCCTATCAATTTTTATCTCTTTACTAAAATTAAAGCTGACAAAATTTCCTACAAAATAGTTATTTGCATTTTTCATGTAGGACTAACCATAAGCGAGATATATGATTGAAAATAATTAATATTTAAAAAAAAAGTGCTTTAACAGAAAATGTCTTGTGATTTAAAATACACTTAATTTATTGGGTCCAACACTTTATTAGAGGAAAAAGGAGGTGACATAAAAGTCACTGAAGTCTTTAGAGTCGTTTTTAAATGCTGCATCTTCGACTTCGTCTCAAACATTGAAAACTGTATTACATTTTTGTTCAGTAACTGTAACAGTTTTCACTTTGGTTTTTTGCTTATATTTCGAAAACCGTTACTCCTGTCAAATTTTATCTTTTTTTCAAAATTAAAGCGGATGAAATTTTTTACAAAATAGTTATTTGCAAATGTCCTGTAGGACGAACCATAGGCGAGTTATAGAGTTGGATATAAATAATCTTTAACAAAAATTTGCTTTAAAATAAAATGTTTGAAAAACCGAAATTAAACTAAATTAATTGGGTCTAACACTTTAGTAGAGAAAAAAGGAGAAGTCATAAAAATCACCAAAATCTTCAAAGTTGTTTTTAGTCGTCATATTAATAACAATAACATTAATAATAATAATACTAATAGTACTAAATTTGCTTATATACAAGCGCTTAATTAAGGTAACAGTTTTTGGTTTCTTGCTTATATCTCGAAATCAGTTACTCCTATCAGTTTTTATCTTTCTTTAAAAATTAAAGCTGATAAAATTTCCTACAAAATAGTTATTCGCATTTCTTTTGTAAGACCAACCATAAGCGAGTTATAGAGTTGGATATAAATATTCTTTAACAAAAATTTGCTTTAAAATAAAATGTTTGAATAACTGAAATTAAACTAAATTAATTGGGTCTAACACTTTAGTAGAGGAAAAAGGAGAAGACATAAAAGTCACTAAAGGTTTCAGAGTCGTCGTTAGTCGTCATATTAATAACAATAACATTAATAATAATAATACTAATAGTACTAAATTTGCTTATATGCAAACGCTTAATTAAGATAACAGTTTTTTGGTTTCTTGCTTATATCTCGAAAACAGTTACTCCTATCAATTTTTATTTTTTTACTAACATTAAAGCTGACAAAATTTCCTACAAAATAGTTATTTGCATTTTTCATGTAGGACTAACCATAAGCGAGATATATGATTGACAATAATTAATATTTAAAAAAAAAGTGCTTTAACAGAAAATGTCTTGTGATTTAAAATACACTTAATTTATTGGGTCCAACACTTTATTAGAGGAAAAAGGAGGTGACATAAAAGTCACTGAAGTCTTTAGAGTCGTTTTTAAATGCTGCATCTTCGACTTCGTCTCAAACATTGAAAACTGTATTACATTTTTGTTCAGTAACTGTAACAGTTTTCACTTTGGTTTTTTGCTTATATCTCGAAAACCGTTACTCCTATCAAATTTTATCTTTTTTTCAAAATTAAAGCGGATAAAATTTCCTACAAAAAAGGTATTTACAAATTTCCTGTAGGACGAACCATAGGCGAGTTATAGAGTTGGATATAAATAATCTTTAACAAAAATTTGCTTTAAAATAAAATGTTTGAAAAACCGAAATTAAACTAAATTAATTGGGTCTAACACTTTAGTAGGGAAAAAAGGAGAAGACATAAAAATCACCAAAGTCTTCAAAGTTGTTTTTAGTCGTCATATTAATAACAATAACATTAATAATAATAATACTAATAGTACTAAATTTGCTTATATGCAAGCGCTTAATTAAGGTAAGAGTTTTTTGGTTTCTTGCTCATATCTCGAAAACAGTTACTCCTATCAATTTTTATCTTTCTTTAAAAATTAAAGCTGATAAAATTTCCTACAAAATAGTTATTCGCGTTTCTTTTGTAGGACCAACCATAAGCGAGTTATAGAGTTGGATATAAATAATCTTTAACAAAAATTTGCTTTAAAATAAAATGTTTGAAAAACCGAAATTAAACTAAATTAATTGGGTCTAACACTTTAGTAGAGAAATAAGGAGAAGACATAAAAATCACCAAAGTCTTTAAAGTTGTTTTTAGTCGTCATATTAATAACAATAACATTAATAATAATAATACTAATAGTACTAAATTTGCTTATATGCAAACGCTTAATTAAGGTAACAGTTTTTTGGTTTCTTGCTTATATCTCGAAAACAGTTACTCCTATCAATTTTTATCTCTTTACTAAAATTAAAGCTGACAAAATTTCCTACAAAATAGTTATTTGCATTTTTCATGTAGGACTAACCATAAGCGAGATATATGATTGACAATAATTAATATTTAAAAAAAAAGTGCTTTAACAGAAAATGTCTTGTGATTTAAAATACACTTAATTTATTGGGTCCAACACTTTATTAGAGGAAAAAGGAGGTGACATAAAAGTCACTGAAATCTTTAGAGTCGTTTTTAAATGCTGCATCTTCGAATTCGTCTCAAACATTGAAAACTGTATTACATTTTTGTTCAGTAACTGTATCAGTTTTCACTTTGGTTTTTTACTTATATCTCGAAAACCGTTACTCCTATCAAATTTTATCTTTTTTTCAAAATTAAAGCGGATAAAATTTCCTACAAAATAGTTATTTGCAAATTTCCTGTAGGACGAACCATAGGCGAGTTATAGAGTTGGATATAAATAATTTTTAACAAAAATTTGCTTTAAAATAAAATGTTTGAAAAACTGAAATTAAACTAAATTAATTGGGTCTAGCATTTTAGTAGAGGAAAAAGGAGGAGACATAAAAGTCACTAAAGTTTTCAGAGTTTTCTTTAGTCGTCATATTAATAACAATAACATTAATAATAATCATACTTATAGTACTAAATTTGCTTATATGCATGCGCTTAATTAAGGTAACAGTTTTTTGGTTTCTTGCTTATATCTCGAAAACAGTTACTCTTATCAATTTTTATCTCTTTACTAAAATTAAAGCTGACAAAATTTCCTACAAAATAGTTATTTGCATTTTTCATGTAGGTCTAACCATAAGCGAGATATATGATTGAAAATAATTAATATTTAAAAAAAAAGTGCTTTAACAGAAAATGTCTTGTGATTTAAAATACACTTAATTTATTGGGTCCAACACTTTATTAGAGGAAAAAGGAGGTGACATAAAAGTCACTGAAGTCTTTAGAGTCGTTTTTAAATGCTGCATCTTCGACTTCGTCTCAAACATTGAAAACTGTATTACATTTTTGTTCAGTAACTGTAACAGTTTTTACTTTGGTTTTTTGCTTATATTTCGAAAACCGTTACTCCTATCAAATTTTATCTTTTTTTCAAAATTAAAGCGGATAAAATTTCCTACAAAATAGTTATTTGCAAATGTCCTGTAGGACGAACCATGGGCGAGTTATAGAGTTGGATATAAATAATCTTTAACAAAAATTTGCTTTAAAATAAAATGTTTGAAAAACCGAAATTAAACTAAATTAATTGGGTCTAACACTTTAGTAGAGAAAAAAGGAGAAGACATAAAAATCACCAAAGTCTTCAAAGTTGTTTTTAGTCGTCATATTAATAACAATAACATTAATAATAATAATACTAATAGTACTAAATTTGCTTATATGCAAGCGCTTAATTAAGGTAAGAGTTTTTTGGTTTCTTGCTTATATCTCGAAAACAGTTACTTCTATCAATTTTTATTTGTTTACTAATAATAAAGCTGATAAAATTTGCAACAAAATAGTTATTTGCATTTTTCTTGTAGGATCAACCATAAGCGAGTTATAGAGTTGGATATTAATAATATTCAACAAAAATTTGCTTTAAAATAAAATGTTTGAAAAACTGAAATTAAACTAAATCAATTGGGTCTAGCATTTTAGTAGAGGAAAAAGGAGGAGACATAAAAGTCACTAAAGTTTTCAGAGTCGTCTTTAGTCGTCATATTAATAACAATAACATTAATAATAATAATACTTATAGTACTAAATTTGCTTATATGCATGCGCTTAATTAAGGTAACAGTTTTTTGGTTTCTTGCTTATATCTCGAAAACAGTTACTCTTATCAATTTTTATCTCTTTACTAAAATTAAAGCTGACAAAATTTCCTACAAAATAGTTATTTGCATTTTTCATGTAGGACTAACCATAAGCGAGATATATGATTGACAATAATTAATATTTAAAAAAAAAGTGCTTTAACAGAAAATGTCTTGTGATTTAAAATACACTTAATTTATTGGGTCTAACACTTTATTAGAGGAAAAAGGAGAAGACATAAAAGTCACTAAAGGTTTCAGAGTCGTCCTTAGTCGTCATATTAATAACAATAACATTAATAATAATAATACTAATAGTACTAAATTTGCTTATATGCTAACGCTTAATTAAGCTAACAGTTGTTTGGTTTCTTGCTTATATCTCGAAAACAGTTACTCCTATCAATTTTTATTTCTTTACTAAAATTAAAGCTGACAAAATTTCCTACAAAATAGTTATTTGCATTTTTCATGTAGGACTAACCATAAGCGAGATATATGATTGACAATAATTAATATTTAAAAAAAAAGTGCTTTAACAGAAAATGTCTTGTGATTTAAAGTACACTTAATTTATTGGGTCTAACACTTTATTAGAAAAAAAAGGAGGTGACATAAAAGTCACTGAAGTCTTTAAAGTCGTTTTTAAATGCTGCCTCTTCGACTTCGTCTCAAATATTGAAAACTGTATTACATTTTTGTTCAGTAACTGTAACAGTCTTCACTTTGGTTTTTTGCTTATATCTCGAAAACCGTTACTCCTATCAAATTTTATCTTTTTTTCAAAATTAAAGCGGATAAAATTTCCTACAAAATAGTTATTTGCAAATTTCCTGTAGGACGAACCATAGGCGAGTTATAGAGTTGGATATAAATAATTTTTAACAAAAATTTGCTTTAAAATAAAATGTTTGAAAAACTGAAATTAAACTAAATTAATTGGGTCTAGCATTTTAGTAGAGGAAAAAGGAGGAGACATAAAAGTTACTAAAGTTTTCAGAGTCGTCTTTAGTCGTCATATTAATAACAATAACATTAATAATAATAATACTTATAGTACTAAATTTGCTTATATGCATGCGCTTAATTAAGATAACAGTTTTTTGGTTTCTTGCTTATATCTCGAAAACAGTTACTCCTATCAATTTTTATCTTTCTTTAAAAATTAAAGCTGATAAAATTTCATACAAAATAGTTATTTGCATTTCTTTTGTAGGACCAACCATAAGCGAGTTTTAGAGTTGGATATAAATAATCTTTAACAAAAATTTGCTTTAAAATAAAATGTTTGAAAAACCGAAATTAAACTAAATTAATTAGGTCTAACACTTTAGTAGAGAAAAAAGGAGAAGACATAAAAATCACCAAAGTTTTCAAAGTTGTTTTTAGTCGTCATATTAATAACAATAACATTAATAATAATAATACTAATAGTACTAAATTTGCTTATATGCAAACGTTTAATTAAGGTAACACTTGTTTGGTTTCTTGCTTATATCTCGAAAACAGTTACTCTTATCAATTTTTATCTCTTTACTAAAATTAAAGCTGACAAAATTTCCTACAAAATAGTTATTTGCATTTTTCATGTAGGACTAACCATAAGCAAGATATATGATTGAAAATAATTAATATTTAAAAAAAAAGTGCTTTAACAGAAAATGTTTTGTGATTTAAAATACACTTAATTTATTGGGTCCAACACTTTATTAGAGGAAAAAGGAGGTAACATAAAAGTCACTGAAGTCTTTAGAGTCGTTTTTAAATGCTGCATCTTCGACTTCGTCTCAAACATTGAAAACTGTATTACATTTTTGTTCAGTAACTGTAACAGTTTTCACTTTGGTTTTTTGCTTATATTTCGAAAACCGTTACTCCTATCAAATTTTATCTTTTTTTCAAAATTAAAGCGGATAAAATTTTCTACAAAATAGTTATTTGCAAATGTCCTGTAGGACAAACCATAGGCGTGTTATAGAGTTGGATATAAATAATCTTTAACAAAAATTTGCTTTAAAATAAAATGTTTGAAAAACCGAAATTAAACTAAATTAATTGGGTCTAACACTTTAGTAGAGGAAAAAGGAGAAGACATAAAAGTCACTAAAGGTTTCAGAGTCGTCTTTAGTCGTCATATTAATAACAATACCATTTAAATAATAATAATACTAATAGTACTAAATTTGCTTATATGCAAACGCTTAATTAAGGTAACAGTTGTTTGGTTTCTTGCTTATATCTCAAAAACAGTTACTCCTATCAATTTTTATCTTTCTTTAAAAATTAAAGCTGATAAAATTTCCTACAAAATAGTTAATTGCAAATGTCCTGTAGGACGAACCATAGGCGAGTTATAGAGTTGGATATAAATAATCTTTAACAAAAATTTGCTTTAAAATAAAATGTTTGAAAAACCGAAATTAAACTAAATTAATTGGGTCTAACACTTTAGTAGAGAAAAAAGGAGAAGACATAAAAATCACCAAAGTCTTCAAAGTTGTTTTTAGTCGTCATATTAATAACAATAACATTAATAATAATAATACTAATAGTACTAAATTTGCTTATATGCAAGCGCTTAATTAAGGTAAGAGTTTTTTGGTTTCTTGCTTATATCTCGAAAACAGTTACTCCTATCAATTTTTATTTTTTTACTAATAATAAAGCTGATAAAATTTGCAACAAAATAGTTATTTGCCTTTTTCTTGTAGAACCAACCATAAGCGAGTTATAGAGTTGGATATAAATAATAATTAACAAAAATTTGCTTTAAAATAAGATGTTTGAAAAACTGAAACTAAACTAAATTGTGTCTAACACTTTAGTAGAGGAAAAAGAAGAAGACATAAAAGTCACTAAAGGTTTCAGAGTCGTCTTTAGTCGTCATATTAATAACAATAACATTAATAATAATAATACTAATAGTACTAAATTTGCTTATATGCAAACGCTTAATTAAGGTAACAGTTTTTTGGTTTCTTGCTTATATCTCGAAAACAGTTACTCCTATCAATTTTTATCTTTCTTTAAAAATTAAAGCTGATAAAATTTCCTACAAAACAGTTATTCGCATTTCTTTTGTAGGACCAACCATAAGCGAGTTATAGAGTTGGATATAAATATTCTTTAACAAAAATTTGCTTTAAAATAAAATGTTTGAATAACTGAAATTAAACTAAATTAATTGGGTCTAACACTTTAGTAGAGGAAAAAGGAGAAAACATAAAAGTCACTAAAGGTTTCAGAGTCGTCTTTAGTCGTCATATTAATAACAATAACATTAAAATAATAATAATACTAATAGTACTAAATTTGCTTATATGCCAACGCTTAATTAAGGTAACAGTTGTTTGGTTTCTTGCTTATATCTCGAAAACAGTTACTCCTATCAAATTTTATCTTTTTTTCAAAATTAAAGCGGATAAAATTTCCTACAAAATAGTTATTTGCAAATGTCCTGTAGGACGAACCATAGGCGAGTTATAGAGTTGGATATAAATAATCTTTAACAAAAATTTGCTTTAAAATCAAATATTTGAAAAACCGAAATTAAACTAAATTAATTGGGTCTAACACTTTAGTAGAGAAAAAAGGAGAAGACATAAAAATCACCAAAGTCTTCAAAGTTGTTTTTAGTCGTCATATTAATAACAATAACATTAATAATAATAATACTAATAGTACTAAATTTGCTTATATACAAGCGCTTAATTAAGGTAACAGTTTTTGGTTTCTTGCTTATACCTCGAAAACAGTTACTCCTATCAATTTTTATCTTTCTTTAAAAATTAAAGCTGATAAAATTTCCTACAAAATAGTTATTCGCATTTCTTTTGTAAGAGCAACCATAAGCGAGTTATAGAGTTGGATATAAATATTCTTTAACAAAAATTTGCTTTAAAATAAAATGTTTGAATAACTGAAATTAAACTAAATTAATTGGGTCCAACACTTTATTAGAAGAAAAAGGAGGTGACATAAAAGTCACTGAAATCTTTAGAGTCGTTTTTAAATGCTGCATCTTCGACTTCGTCTCAAACATTGAAAACTGTATTACATTTTTGTTCAGTAACTGTAGCAGTTTTCACTTTGGTTTTTTGCTTATATCTCGAAAACCGTTACTCCTATCAAATTTTATCTTTCTTTCAAAATTAAAGCGGATAAAATTTCCTACAAAATAGTTATTTGCAAATTTCCTGTAGGACGAACCATAGGCGAGTTATAGAGTTGGATATAAATAATCTTTAACAAAAATTTGCTTTAAAATAAAATGTTTGAAAAACCGAAATTAAACTAAATTAATTGGGTCTAGCATTTTAGTAGAGGAAAAAGGAGGAGACATAAAAGTCACTAAAGTTTTCAGAGTCGTCTTTAGTCGTCATATTAATAACAATAACATTAATAATAATAATACTAATAGTACTAAATTTGCTTATATGCAAGCGCTTAATTAAGGTAAGAGTTTTTTGGTTTCTTGCTTATATCTCGAAAACAGTTACTACTATCAATTTTTATCTTTTTACTAATAATAAAGCTGATAAAATTTGCAACAAAATAGTGATTTGCATTTTTCTTGTAGGATCAACCATAAGCGAGTTATACAGTTGGATATGAATAATATTCAACAAAAATTTGCTTTAAAATAAAATGTTTGAAAAACTGAAATTAAATTAAATTAATTGGGTCTAGCATTTTAGTAGAGGAAAAAGGAGGTGACATAAAAGTCACTAAAGTTTTCAGAGTCGTCTTTAGTCGTCATATTAATAACAATAACATTAATAATAATAATACTTATAGTACTAAATTTGCTTATATGCATGCGCTTAATTAAGGTAACAGTTTTTTGGTTTCTTGCTTATATCTCGAAAACAGTAACTCCTATCAATTTTTATCTCTTTACTAAAATTAAAGCTGACAAAATTTCCTACAAAATAGTTATTTGCATTTTTTATGTAGGACTAACCATAAGCGAGATATATGATTGACAATAATTAATATTTAAAAAAAAAGTGCTTTAACAAAAAATGTCTTGTGATTTAAAATACACTTATTTTATTGGGTCTAACACTTTATTAGAGGAAAAAGGCGGTGACATAAAAGTCACTGAAGTTTTTAGAGTCGTTTTTAAATGCTGCATCTTCGAATTCGTCTCAAACATTGAAAACTGTATTACATTTTTGTTCAGTAACTGTAACAGTTTTCACTTTGGTTTTT